>NW_005054327.1:312658-406446 GCF_000277835.1 Geospiza fortis | reverse complement strand
TTAAATACATTGTGGTATAACAGTATCCCTTGTACATATTTTTGGCAGCTGTAACTATCCATTAGCTTAGCTTGATAGGACTTTTCATATAGTCAGATTAACTTCAAATAACTTATTTATAGAACACTGACCACATTATCAAAGGAACTTTAATACTGTGTCAAAACGCAATCACTAAACTCTTGTCTTTCCACCGTATCTGAACCTGCTTCAAGCTTAGGATAAGAAAAATTTATATCTAATATTTGTTATAGCTACATTTCCATTCTTTGCCAACAAAGTTTATTTGTTTCCTTATGGTGGGAGTTTTATGTCTTTTGGTTCTGTAAGACCATAGTCAAACACTTGGTTCCACTGGGAAGAGTTTGTCCTCTCGAGACTTGCACTCACTTTTAGTCTGCAGAGCTATGAGATACTGGACTGTAAAGCTGTGACATTTTTATTAATAGAAACACTATTTTAGGTAATTTAAAGATATTTCTGTGGCTCCCTCTTGGCATTATACAGTCAAACTGAGATTCAAAAATAGATTCAATTAAATTTTTAAAGACTGAAACTTTGGCAATTTCTTTGCTTATGCTGAGAAAACAGTGTGAGGCTGTAAATATATGTGGGAAATGAGTATCTCAGCTGTACCAAAATAAAAAGATAAATAAAGAAAATAATTTAAAAAAAAAACTATTGCTCTAAAATCTAACCTGAATGTCAGGATAAATATAGTTCTTAATTTATATTGGAGTAAATATATATTTTCTTCTTCCTTTACAATACAAGTTAAATCTTCCCTGCTAATCTCTTTTCCAAATTAAAAAAAAATCCATTTGAGAAAAGAACAAAACAGATACCCTAAATGAGGCTATTCTTGAAATACCATGGTGTTGGGGTGACCCTGACTGGACAACAGTTGCCCACCAAAGCCACTCTATCACTCCCCTCCTCAGCTGCACTGTGGAGAGACGATACCAAAAGGCTTGGAAATCAAGACAGAATCAGTTACTCTCACAGCCAAAACAGATTCAGTTTAGGGAAATTAGTTTAATTGATCACCAGTCAAAATCAGAGTAGAGAAGAAGAAAGGAAAAATTAAGTCTTGAAACTTTCCCTTTACCCCTGCTTTCTTCCTGGGTTTAATTTTTTCACATTTTTCTCTACCTCATCCTCTGCCCGGAAATGAAAAATGGGGGTTTGATTAGCTTATTAAAATGTCCATTACATATTTCTTCTCCTTCCTCTGCAGAGGGAGGACTCTTCACATTCTTTTTCTGCTCTGATGTGGGATCCCTACTATCATAGACAATCCACCAAAAACTTCCCCACTATAAGTCCTTCCCTGGGAAGGGATGGAAGGAATGCAGTTCTTCATGAACTGCTGCAGAGTTGAACTTTTCCTAATTCTTTGATAGACCTCAGTATTTTCCCCTACTCTTTGGTTTAAATTTGAATAATTTAGCTATAATTTAATTTAGTTCTATGTTAAGAATTGTACAGGCTAATTAGGTTACATGCATTGATAATGTAACATTTGAAACACACAAAGCTCTTCTCTTCTCTTCTCTTCTCTTCTCTTCTCTTCTCTTCTCTTCTCTTCTCTTCTCTTCTCTTCTCTTCTCTTCTCTTCTCTTCTCTTCTCTTCTCTTCTCTTCTCTTCATTTTTTTTAATGGAGAGGGAAATCATATAGAGGAAACATGAACTGTATAATGTCTACATTAACTTCTGCTTCTATTTATCTTTATGAAAGAAATCTAATATTTAAAATTTCAGCATTAACTTTGTATATATGCATACCATGCTCATTCTTCACACCCTTGTATTCCTGCTCTGTATAACTGCTCCAGTAAGCTTCCCTGTGTTCCTGTTTTCTGTTAAAGTCATAAATTTATTTGCTTTTGGTCAGATTTTTTTTAGTCTAATTATAACATCTGAATTTTAACATTCCTTATTGTGAACTATTTGCAAGGATTTTCTGTTGTACCTATGAGTAAAAAATCCAAAGCAAAATTTCGAAAAACTTTCACTCATATTTACTAACACAGGTAGAAAAGCTGTACTCAGTCTGGTCTCTAATGATAGAGATGTTAATGCAGCATACATTAAACAACAACTTAAAATGCACATAATATTTATTTACTCAGGATGAGCCACCAATGTTAACTGTATTTAATGTAAGCAAATATAAACGAAATATTATGTAATAGGTTCTAAGATTGGAGTTGATAGTCTCTAAGAACTGTGCTAGAATTCCTTCTGGAGCTATAGCAGTGTTACACAGCTGGAACTGGAACAATAGGCTGAACAAAAAAAATATGAAAAAATATTCTTTTGATTACTCTGTGTTACAGAATGTGCTGGATGAAAAATAATTGTATAATTTCTTCTCTCTTTTTTCCTTAACATATGTCTTAGTGCTTATAACAGCTATTCAAAATACACACATAGAAATCCATTGTAATCCATTGTATTTCAAGTATTTTTTCTGTGTTGTTATTCTCACACAGTCCATGAAAGGCTTATTTCACAATGCTGTTTCCTTCAGAGGAAAGGGAAGCAAAAGCAATCAATTAACGAGACGTTAAATTCTTAGCAACTCTTACAAAATAAACTAGTGAGTTACCATTAAAAATGGCAAAAATAAAAAAGAATTCATTTTTATGTTCATAAAATCTAAACCTAAATTCCTTTGCCTTCATGCAGTATTACATTATTTCCCTCTTGAATTTAAAACCCATTGAAATCAATGGAAAACTTGATAAAGTTTGGCTCGGGTCCTCTTTATGAACATTATAGCGGTAAGGTTTTATGGTGTTTGCACAAAAGCTAATAAAAATAAACTTAGAATTTGTTTTCCAAAATGATCCAAAAACCCATCACCTGATCCATGAGAAATCAATGGTTATCAACAGACAACAATCTTACTATCTGCTTTTGAGCCCAGACCACATCTACCTACACAGTGAGCCAGACGTGGGTTGTGCAAATAAATGTAGGTCAAAGAAATTCAGAGTATCTAAGTCAATTCTACCAGCTGAGGAGCTGGCTCAGTGACTTGCACTAATGTTGAAGTGCTATACATGTATTCACTCAAAATATTTTTTGCTTCTGCCTGAGCTGTTCTTACCCTACATAATAGCAATAAACCCATTTTTAGTGATTTTGTTTATTGGTAAAGAAAGAAGTTGTCTTTTACAATAGAGGTAGTTTTGAATAGTGCATCATCTTGGTAATTCACTTACCTATTTGATGTATTAGCCTACTGGTATCTGACAGCAATGGGAACTGCTATGCCTCAATTGATATGTTCTTTCCACTCTCATTTCTGACCTTTGAGGCTGGAAACACTCTCAAATGCTTGTAATGTTAACAGCTGTTCATATTTTCTTTTCTCTCATCTTAAAGGCCATAATACACTCAGTAGCAGGGCTGTGAGTTCACTGATATTGCCACTCACTTCCCAGGAAAAATGTACATTATGTGCTGACCTCCACTGGAGTCATTCTGTTCTTAATCTTCTTCCCTTGTGAGATAAGAATTGGTCTTGCAAGTACCAGCAAGATGCACCCTCATGTGACATGCTTTTTTGACATTTCCCTCCTCAGACAGTCGTTTTTTCAGTCTCTCACTTTAATTCAAGGTGTCTTTTCCAGAACCAGAAGGGCTGGTTGACAGTTCTGTTTACACCTTTCTCTATTTTTGGAATGTAACCACAATATGTGATTTTAAAATGCATATTTAAACTACTCTGCATCAAAGATTATAATATCTTCAGAAGGTGGAAAGACTTCCCAGAAATGGTTCTGTTTTCTTTTAATTATTTACATACACATTGTCATCTCTACTTTCATTCCTTAGCACTCACTGATACAAAATTGTCTTAGAATTGATGTATAAGAGGGTTGTGCAGAAAGACTTCACAGTGAGATCTCAGGTGCTCCTTGAAAACTTATTCTGAGGCGCATGCAGAGTCTATGAAAGGATTAATCAGACATTTGCAAAAAAGGGCCTCACCAAAATTTCATGCAATAAAAGCATGCTCAGCTACTGTATGGCAATCTGTACTCAGGCACTGTAGCTTCCCTGCTGCAGTGCCAGAAATGTTTATTACTCAGGTACCATTACTAGGCTGATGTAGAGAGATTTTTCTCTCTGCAGAGAGATATCACTGCGCTTCGAGCAAGTCTATCACTGTACAGACAGATAAGGAAAGGAATCTATCTCATATGCACATTTTCCCATTGCACATTTGCATTTTCTAATAATAGAACTTGTCTTCTGAACAAGCTAACTTAAATTCTATGACCTTTCTCCATAAGCATTTAAATGTCTTTAATATTATTTATATTGTGAGTTGTGTTTTGCTTGGCCTGTATACAGATACAGATTTATCTCTAATGGCACTATTCTGTGACATACATATCATCAGGAATCATTTACTTAAGTCATAAATTTCATCATGTTCCCCATTCAGAATCTTGCTGCACACTGGGGTGTGTTCCTACTAGGGAAAAAGTCTTGTTCTTCCATTCAGGACTCTCCAGGGGAAAAGAAGATGAAACAATTCCCCAAATACAAAAGGCAAGCATTAATCAACATTGTGATCTGAAAAGATATGAAGCAGATTCTTTTCCTGCTCAAAGAAAGCCAGATACCTTGGAATTAAAACCAGTCAAGTAGTGCTAGTGTATCTAACACCTTTAAATTAAATGCTGTTATGGGCAAACTCATCCAAAACTCGTGATGTCTTTTGTTCATTGGCATTCAAACTTTACGAGACGGGCAGTTATCCTGTGGCTTCCTCATAAACTGTTTATAAATTGATTCCTTGGACTGCATACAGTATTATTTGAACTTCATGATAGATCATTGAAATATCTGCTTTATAACAAAAATCAAGTAATGAACAGCAAACAGCTTATGGAAAAGGAAAACATGAAACTAGAACAAGTTAGTAAGTTAAATATTTAGAATTTTAAAGCATCTGATTATCGTCTGAATATTCATGACTGCTCTGTTCCAGCAAATACTTACTTGCATGCATATAAATAGGTATAATTGCTTTTATTATTTAATAAGTTTAACTTTTATGGATAGATTACAATATCTTTCTTTGTCCCCCATATAATCTGATCTCACATTTTTTTAGCTAGCATATACTACCTTTTATAGTCACACATAAGCCTGTATGTATCAAGATTTCGTTTCAGTCATATTTCCTTTCTAACCTTCCTTTGCTTAAGGAGATGAATTTTTTTCTTCTTCTCTGCAGTCTTAAACATACAGATAGTTTTCCTTTTAATTTTTTGCTTTCCAAGGATTGAAATACCCAAATTACTCTGTTTGAATATCAATATTGTTGACGTCATTACAGCTTCCATTTGGCATGAGGACCTAGTCAAATAAAGAGGACAAAATTTAAGACATACAATTTTTCATTTATTTTTTCCTCTGTCATCTTGGGTTATCCAAATCAAGTAGAAAGCTCCATTTCACAGAGCATGGCTTTTGATGACAGTGCTAGGCCCAAACAGGAAAGGGATTCATCAGTAATATTTATAACAACAATCTAGTCTTAAAATTCAACTGTTGTTTCAGTGACTTAATAAAATATTCTGAACGAATTGGTAATCTCTCACACTATCTGGATTAGAGGCTTGGTTTCAGAGTTTCAAACCAATCATAAATCTTTGTGAAGAAAAAAGGTCAAACAAACAAAACCAAACAAAATACCCACACTAAATATCTCTGGAGAAGATGGAAGGGGAAACAACATACTAAAAAAAACCCAAACAAATCCACACATTCATTATGGAGGCATGTCTTTTTATGAAGAGACCCTCTAATCTCATTAAATTGATCCCAAAATGAAGATTCACTTAAAAGAACTGTCAAGAGGCCATTTCAAGGGATTCTAGCAGGAATTCATAAGAGAGTGACAAAAGTGGTGAAGATCTAAAAATTTATTTTGCATTTAGTTCTTCTGTCTCGGAGGAATAGAGTCAGACTTGCACAGAATGAGCAATATGCCGATTAACGTAAGAAATGACTCCTTTATCAAGACCATTCATTTTTTAATAAGTGTTAGGAACTACCCCTTGCCTTAGAAGCCAAAACTTAAATGTCCTCTTTTCTAAACCTAGGATACTTATGCTTGATTCTTAAGGGATTGTTTCAGGCTCTCTCAACTACAAAGGGCTTTTTAATCTGCAGTGTTTTGAATACACTTACACCTAGATTAAGTGATTACTGAAGAAGTTATTATCCCCCTCCTGCCCACTGCCCTATTTCCTAAATGAAGCACAAACCCTGCAGTTAATCTCACAGAGATCACTGAAGGAATCCTAATAGGATCTTATCATAGCATTATAAGCTGCTGATGGTTTGACTTTTCCCAGGCACAGAAGCCACCATAGGTGAAATGTCTTTTTTCTTCCCAGTCAGCTTATTAAGGTAAATAGCTGTATAAAAAATGCCTACAGACTTTCTTCTCAATGATGAACAATACTTCACTTTTTTTTTGTATAGTTTGATATGGATATGAATTTGGTTTAGTTTTAATTTCTATTAATCACTCAAATCTAGTTTAAAGATTTTCTAGTAAAAAGTTTCTGTCCTCCATCTTCTTCTAGAGACAGAACTCTTACTTCTATTCTTTTATTATTCTCTAGTCTTCCAAGTAGGCTGAGTCTCTTCAAGTATTCAAAAACCAGACCACATATATTTGTCACTTTCTGAAGAAAGTATTGCTCTAGGAGTCAGAATACAACCAGACTACTGATTATCTGAATTAACCAAAGTGATTTAAACCAAGTAGATAGCTAAGCCCCACAGAAACAATAGTTCATGCTCCCCAATGGGATGGGAGGGAGAATTGATTGGGTAAAAGTGAGGAAATTTGTGTGTTGAAATTAAAGCAGTTCAATAGGTAGAGAAAAAACTGTGCACACAGGCAAAGCAAAATAAAGAATTCATCCACCACTTCCTATGGGCAGGCAAATGTTCAGTCAGGTCCAGGAAAGCAGGGCCTTGTCACATATAACAGTTACCTAGGAAGACAAACACCATTATTCCTAATGTCTCCTCTTCCACCTTCTTCTCCCATCTTCTATCACTGAACATGAAGTCATATAGTATTGGCTATCCCTTTGGTCATTTGAACAATTCTGGCCTCATCTGCATAGCCTTAATTGTTAAGAGATTTACAGTAGTCTGAATAAATCAGTCACACCACATTAGTTTAATCTGAAACACTACTCCTTTCTTATTGTAGATTCTCTTAGGATGAGATCCATCTAAACTAAACAAAATAGTAGAGTTAAAGCAGATCATTGGAGCATTATTTCAAATCAATAGAGACAGAGAGAGAGAGAGAGAACTCCAAAAGAATGTTCACCAAATCTGTTCCATATGAGAGGATTCACTTCCAGAGGTATTTGTTGTCTCTTGACTATCAAAGAGTCTTCCTAGTCTAAATTTTACCTGTCCACGTTACATTAGAAAAACTCCCTACTTTCTCAGCTACTACATCTTTCTGGTATTTTACAAAGATTAATCACTGTTGTCTTCCTCTAACAGTTTTCAATTTCTTTCTTCTTCCCACTTGTTCTGCGAAACTGTGGAAATAGTATTTAATAATTTAAATGCAATCTGTTAAGTACACAAAGAGAAAAACAAGATTGGCTGGTAAGTAAAAATGGTTGCCATCTCAACTTTTGAAAGATTACTTTAACAACATGATATATTTTTTTTTGTTTGCTTTGCTCTTTGTTGGTGTTTTTTCCTTCTTTTCAAAAATTCAAGAATGGCTTTACTACAAAAGCACTAAATAGTAAATTTTGGGGTTTTCTGCTATAATGTTACTTTTGCTATCTCTATAGCTAGACATTTTGAAGTCTGTGCAATTTAGTAGACATTATATCAACAATGAAAACCTTTTCTGATCATCAGCTACTGTGTAATTGACATACAAATGCTCTAGAACTAGTTGGCATAATTTAAGTATTATTTACATTAAATTATCTGTAGTGAAAACAGTCAACCCCTATAAAAAACCTTCTTAATTTCTACTAAAAAAAGAAAACAAATCTATTTTTTAAATAAAACAATAATAGAAATAATAAAGATCATGTGGGTTGACCACTCGAACTTTTTCTTAGCTCTATTAGCAGAAGAATGCTGCATTAAAAAGCATAGTTTTTCAGTCCACCACAAGATTGACTCAAAGGGCAAATATAATTCTAACAAAAAGACCTATTTAATGCAGAAATAATGGCAACAAGAATTTGTTCTTCAATTGGAAATATTTTAAGCTTCTTCACAAAAACAGAGAAAATGTTGTTGAACTAAAAGCATAAAATAAAAGATATAAATTATGACAGGAAAAGGGACAATGAGCACAATTGAAATACAGAAAGCTTCATCTGAATATGAGGAAAAACCTCTTTACTTTGAGGAGGACAGAACACTGCAACAGTATGCCCAGAGGTGGTGGACCTTCCTTTTCTGGAGATATCCAAAACTCACCTCTACCAGTGCAACCTGTTCTAGGTAAACCTGCTCTAGTGAGGTGTTAAATTATGTATCTTCAAACATACCTTCCAATACCAACAAGTCTGTGAATAAAAAACAAAAAAATCTTTTCTAAGAATTCAGAAAATTAGAATAGAAAGGAGCAAGAGAACTGTGGAGGTGCAATGACATGACTGATTCTACATAAATTGTGTCAGAAGCTTTTTATTCTATGACAGTATGAATTCATTAGATTTGCCTGGGGCCCCTAAAGTACTACTTAAATACACACTCAGGGTTCCTGGATTTATATACTGAAGATACAAAGAGTTTGAGTTAGGGTAAGAGTTAAAAGCCGTGAAAACAAAACCAAAAACCCACACTGTTCACTTTAGTTCACAAAAAATGAATTTTCAGCAGGGCAAGTGAAGGGCTCTGTGATTCGCCTGGCAAATGTCAGCTCCTCGTGTAAGAGCATTCTATGACAGCTCAACTTGTCATAGCTTAGATGAATTAAGTTTAGGCAGAGATGTTTTCTATCCATATCAGGGTGTAAAATCAGGAAATTAGACAACCTTTTTCAGCAGACAGACAAGTATCTGTAGGAAGATATTCAGCCTGAAAATTAGTACGAGGCTTCCCAAAGAGATGTGTGAGTTTCTGGAGCAGCTAATTACTTGAAGTTCCCTTATACCAGATGTAGAAGAGTTATCGGTGTCTCCCAGAGCTGTCTCTTTGTTTTACTTTAAACAATTTAGGCATGAAACAGAAATAGCCAGTGAAGAATAGACCAAACTCACAATTCCTTCTCTGTGTCCTAGCCTTTGTGAAACAGCTTCTTTCTTCATAGCCCTGAAATGCCTCCAAAATTTCACCTTTTACAGTGAGCTGCTATGTAACCAGAAAGCTGAGTCCTCAAGCATTTATATCCAGATTATTTTGGACCTGTTATTTGGAATCACAGGTAGAGAGGTAGAAAGGCAGATTTAAACCTACTAAAACAAAAATTAATCTTCTGCAGACCTTTACCTTGTGAGAACAATGATCCATGAAGCCCTTTTTGCATCCACTGGGACCAGTAATGTTAATGGTTCTCTGTTAATGCCCTCTGTTAATGTTTCAGGGGGATTTTTTTTTTAAGAATTTGTCATCTTCAGCACACATCTTCTAATCTAATTTCCAAAAGACACTCTGAAGAAGCAGTTAAATTAATCTCAGCTGATTTTCCCAATTTTTATTAGGCATTTATTATAAGACCTGCAAAATACCTGCAAATTAAAAACAGAAAAAACAAATAAATAAACTTGTATGATCGATTCCAGGGAGCAGCAGAGACCAACCCTTCAACTCAGGGGTGATGCCTATCTGTCCATCAAAGATCCTTTACTTAAGTTATAAGCATGATTTCCATATTAGCCCTAGAAATCTAGTTGTCTTCTGTGCACAAGCTAATAATATTTTTTTAATTTTAAGTTATGCGTACCATTCTTGCATATTAATTGCACACTGCAAAAGATACTGAAACTACTGAGAAGTGACTCAGTGTGGAAGGAATATAACTCCAGAAGGTGATTGCACCCGTTTCAGGAGTGGCTAAATTGCTCTCTGGAAGTAACTGGACTTTAGGTGGAGTGACCAGCATGTTTGGCTTAATTCTTCTCCTATCTTCTAGTAGCAAGTGTGGACTAGATACCGAATGGTAATCCTCCTGGAATCAGTCGAGCCCTGGTGCCAAAGGGGCACGTCTGACCATTTAGAAATTTACAGGTTAAAAAGTGTTCCGATTCCACAATAAATTATGTAGATTTTATATTTTTTGAACTTAAGCAGTACCTGAAAAACCCCAACTAACCAAACAAACATGCAGACTAAACTCCCTAAATGTATTTTCCCAGGATAGAGTACAAAGAGAGAAGTCTTAATTCAATTGTCTGTACAGAGGCATTTATTGCTATTTTACCAGAAGAGATCAGAAGCAATCAAGCAGAGCTGACAAATTTGGTGCACATGATGGCCTTTTACTCCTACAGAGAAGCAGCTGGAAGCAAGGTTGAACACAGCAGGAAGTCTCAAGCAGCACTTTGTGCAGGTGTGTAGGAAATGTCACACTAAAAAACTTGTCACAAGCAAGAAAAAAAACATTGAGAAGGTAAGATGAGAATTTATTCTTATTGTAAGGAAAAAATTTGGGGTTTAGTTCAAAAAGTATTATTCAAACATATTTGAAGCAAAATGAGAAAAACCAAGAAAATAAAAGAAGATAAAGCATACTATTGTACAAAGCATCTCAATAATAATAAAAACAACAATAATAGTAACAACAACAATATAATTCAATTAAAAAATGCTACACACTTCATTGTTATTGTTACTTTTCCTCAGATGCTATGCTCACACTTATGGCAAGTACTGTACATTTTCTGGGTACCAAGAGTGCACAGTGCATGGTCATCACACAGGAAAAGGGAAATTCCAACAAGCTGTGTCTTTTACAGGATGAAGCGAGAGGTGTATGATAAAGTTTCTTCTTCTCCCTCTAGAATTCAAACTGGACTATTTGTCCAACACACTTTTACACCTTGATATTTCTTTCAGGGATTCTGATCTGCATCTTCATATTGTATCCAAATTTAGTGTACCAGATGGATTTTACATATGTCGAATGCTTGTTATTCTTTTCTCTTGTTATCCCTATAACTGTTCCTGTCCAACTCCTATTTCTTTCACTGATGATTGGTGAGTTATTCATAGCCTTGCAATCACCAGTAACAAGTTGTGCCTCCCTTCTCATCATCCCATGCACATTATGATCGCTCTCAAGGCCCTTGTCATTCCAAGTATTTATTTCTCTGCACTACATCAATATATGAGGAAGTTAAAAATACTCTGTTTAACAGAGAATAACTTTCTGATAGTAATATATATATATAAATTATGTTTCTACAAATTAACTTTAAAGATCTGATTGTTAGGAAAAGATGTTATTTCAGCTAAATCAGGTAAAAGCAAAACTAGACAGATTCAGAAAAGCTCAGACAAAATCTGACTAATTTCAAGTCTGAGGCCTTGCAAATCTGATACTAAGCCTGTGGCTGGCAATTAGTAATGGCAATGTTAGATTTACTGGGTTTCTGGGCTAGAGAAATAATTAAGTCATGAAAAAATGAAGATGAGAATGGGAAATAAGCCTGTGAATGACACCAATATTGATATGCTACATTTACTTAATCCTTTACTGTTCAACTGTCATGATACTCTTTCCACTGAGTATTTCTTTACTTTTTTGCACTCATTTTTCCTTTATCATACTATTTTTTTTTCCACAGTACAGTACACTGGAGGAATTTTTAAAGCATGGGAAAAAAAAAACAACTCAGGTGCAAGAAGAAACAGTAACATGCATCCAAATTAAGGGAAACTGGGACTTCAATGTACAGAGCTTAAATATCAGTAAATTTCTATGGAATTGCCTAAAGTCTGAAGTATTATACCAGATCTAAGATAATAAATACTTTTAGCAAGTCTCCCACGTAACATTTCCACAGTATGTTTCTTCCAAATATGATACAGAAAAAACTTGAGATATACAGAATATGAGCTCTTATGTTGCTTAAACTCGCTTGAAAGTCCCTATAATTCCTAACATCTAAATGAGAGCAAACAAATGAAGTAAACAAAATCAAGAGGACGTTCTTATTGCTAATGTCAAAGCAGATCTGTATTTTTCTCTGCATATTTCTACAGAAACTTGACTTGTAAAGTTCATACTTCATCCTGTATTTAAAGTAAAAAAAAATAAAATAAAATGAAAATAGCAAAAGCCAGTAAGCCAATCTGAAATGGAATGAACAATGTCCGTCCCCCCATCATCCCCAGAATATATGGTAAAAAAGGCTTTAGTAAGTGTAAGTGAATAACCATGATTTCAAAAGTTTTAAATCTATAGTCTCAGTTCCTTCATATAGAGTTTTGATGCCCTTAATTTTGGAGAGCAGCATTTGATTTACATCCAAATTTTTGCTAAAACCCCAAAGATGGCCCATAATAGGAGATTTGATGCACACACTGCAAATTACACTGTATGCGCAGTAACTTATATGGGGTTACAAAATTCTGCTATAACAGAATTCTGTAATTTGTTCCTTGTCAGTGAAACTGCTAAGAGGAACTCATCAGGATTTCAATATTTCATGAGCAAGCTATGATTGTGTTTTCTTTACTGGGTAAACAACAAAGATACTGAAACAATAATAATAGGTAATGCAAAAAGAGGATGTAATATAGCATGCTATTTCAGGAGACATTTCAAACAGATATGTACTATTATATTTTAAAACTTATGAATACATTAGAGAGATCTATTAAGATGATAGGGAGAAAAAGGACCCTAAGATATGATACAAGATTAAAAGAATGTCTATACCAAATAGAAGACAGTGGCAAAGAAATATCCAACTTATGCAAAAGAGCCTTCTTGAAGACATTGTCTTAACTTTGAAAAGATACTTGCTTTCTCAGACTGGCACTGTGCTTGTGGATGGGAGATTATTTTTATGAGGACATTAGTATTATCATACAAAGATGTGTCTTTCACAGAATGTCAGAATCAACTAGGCTGCAAAAGACCTTTGAGATCATCAAGTCCACCCTATGACCTAACACCAACATGTCAATTAGACCATGGCACTGAGTGCCACATCTAGTCTTTTCTTAAACACCTCCAGGGATGTTTATTCCATCACCTCTCTGGGAAGCTCACTCTAATGCCCAATCACCTTTTCTGTGAAGAACTTGTAGCAGTATCTCTTCAGTAGTGCCCACTGAGAAGACCAAAAGCAATGACCATGAACAGAAACACACTAGGTTCTGTTTGAATATCAGAAAACCCTTTTTTTTCTGTGAGGATGACTGGCATAGGTTGCCCAGAATGTTTGCAAAGTCTCCCTTTTCAGAGATGTTAAAAATCCAACTTGAGATTATCCTGGTAAGGCGGCTCTAGATGATTCTGCTTGAGCAGGGGGAATGGAGGAGGTGACCTTCAGTTGTCGCTTTCATTCCAACCTCAACCTCAACCATTCTTGTGATTCTGTGATCTTCTGGTTCTGGAGAAATTCAATTAAGCTTCAGTAATTTCTCACCATTATTCACTGTAAAAAAATTGTCATATCCCAAAAATATTTCTATTATTAAAGCTGGAAAAAAAAAGGTGTATGGAAAAAACATGGCTGCTATCTAGAAATAAAGTTGCAGAAATAGCATCAGAGAAGAGAGAAGATCAATGTAAGCGAACAGATACTGCTGGCATGAGATTGAGAAGGTACATAATGCCAAGAATAAATTTGCATTCCAAAGCAGAGGTAGATTCCAAACAAAATTGTTGTAGTAACCAAAAATAGGTAGTAGTAAAGTTTGCTGAAAGAGCAGGGAAATTGTCTCAAGCTGCTTTTAATGTGGAGTTCACACATTTAGGAAAATGTGAGACTGACAGTCTCCTATGACTGAGACTTGGTTAGACTCACTGAGAATATCTATACTATAAAAAAGGCGAATGGAAAAGTGAGCTTGGAAGCTGCAGTTTTGATTGTTATGCACCACACTAGAAATTTCTCCTGCAATAATTTAATTTTAAGGTTACACAAGGAAAACAAGATTCATAAAATTATTTCATGCCAAGATACTCTGACCAGAGATAGTGTTTTATAAAAATAGCACAGGATTCAAAGGTCCAAGTAATTATTGAGAATTTAGAGACATCTTAAAAAGCTAAGGAGATAGTGTGAGGTTCTATTGGGTGTGCATAACAAGGTTTTGGCAGCAGGGACACACAAGAGGTAGCTTGTCTCAGAAACTGCCAGAGGCCACCCCTATTTCCAACAGAGCCAATGTGAGCTGGATCCAAGGAAGACCAATTCCTGGCCAAGGCAAAGCACATCAATACAACAGCAGAACCTCTAGGATTACAGTTTCAAGGGGGAAAGTTACTGCAGCACAATAATTGCAGCTGTGACAGAGGAATGAGAAAATATGAGAGAAACAGCCCTGCAGACACCAAGGTCACTGGCCAAGGAGTGGGATAAGGTGCTCCAGGCATGGGATATTTCTCTGCAGCCCTTGGTGCAGACTGTGGTGAAGAAACTGAGTCCCTACAGCCTGTGGAGGTGTGTGGTGGAACAGAGATCCATCTGCAGCCTGTGAAGGACCTGCAGATGCATCAGAAGGAAGCTGCAATCCTGTGGGAATTCCACACTGGATCAGGCTCCTAGCAGGGCGTGGGGTCCTGTAGGAAGACATGAACCCATGCTGGGTCAGGATTGCTAGCAGGACTTGTGACCCCCATGGAGGACTGCAGGAGCAGTTAATGAAGAATTGTAGCTTGTGAAAAGGACTCACATTGGATAAGATAGTGGAAGATTGTCTCCTGAGAGAGAGATTCCCTGCTGGATCAGGTGAAGAGTGTGAGAAGTTCTCCTCCAGAGGAGGAAGGAGCATCAGAGACAGTGTGTGATGAACTGACCAGTGTCCATTCCCCATCCCTTGGTGTTTCTGGTGGGGAGGAGACAAAGAATTAGAGAGCAAAATTAAGCCCAGGATGAAGGGAGGAAGAGAGAGGGAAGGTGCTTTAAGATTTGTGGGGTTTTTTCCCCTTAGCCCACTCTGATCTGGTTGTTAATAATTTTAGCTCATTTCCCCAAGTGGAATCTGTTTTGCCTGTGTTAGTAATTGGTGAGTGATTTCTCTCTGTCTTTATCTTAATACATGAACCTTTGATTATATTTTCTCTCATCTTTGGGGAGTGATGGAGCAGTTTTTGTGGGCTCCTGGAATCCACCCAAGGTTAACTTACCACAGAATTGGAAGCAGAAGTTGCAATGTCCTACACATACTGAGATCTTTTCTGAAAACAAAAATTTATTAAATCTTCAGTATTACACAAGCAGAGGTAATTATCTTATCAAATAAGTTTGTTTGCTAAGGCTTAACTATTATTACTCTTAGATTGGTATAAACCTGATAACAATTTAAAGCTGACCATGCTACCATGTCTTTCATCCCTCTGGACTGCTTAGCAGCACAGGATTATAACAGCAGGGATATTAAAAGTCCAATTAGTTTTAATAAGAGTTCATCTTCTTATCAGTGCTGATATATTTCTACCACATTTCTGGATATGGTTAAAATATCTAAAGCCAGAATTAGTAGCATAAGAATTTAATAGAAAACCCCAACAAAACAAAGAAACAAACAAAAAAATCACAAACACAAAGCAACCCCCCAAAAAGTCCTGATTGTACTGGACCAGGAGCATTTGCACAACATCATCAGGGTGTTGGAGAAGAGGAAAAGAAAAAACATCAGTGGGATACCAGGAAGCTTAGATTCCAACATTAAGATCTTAGCAGATACACAAGATTATCTAATTTAAATATCTTAGATCAAGTCTGTGATCCTGAAAGATTTACAGCTGTTGATGTGTGAGACTGAGCTCCATGGAAGACTCAGGTTTTCACTGTGAAATGTCTCAGGCATAAAATTTTCTCAATTCATACGTCCTCATAAAGTGTTTAATCTTGAAACAGGCAGAAGAATTTGCTACTTCTATTTTGACTAAATAGAGTCTATGTCCAGAAATTGGGCATTCATCCACTAAGAAGCTCAGAAATTTCAACCTACTGGGCATCACTTGTGCATGATTAACCACTTCAGCTGTACTCAGTATGAAGTGACAATAGCCACTTTCTTTAAAAAAAGACTGGAAAGTGCTTCTTGCTATTATACAGAATTTTTATGAGTATTACAGTTGCGTAGCTTCCGAGCAACATAAATTTGGTTACCCACATCAGTTATAGAATATTTCCTATGAATACTTCAGCATGATACAGAGAAGAAGTAGTCCATAAATACTCAAAAATATTTCAGTTTTCAAAAAAAGAATGAAAATTGAATTAGGTGATAAATAAAGATGTGGAGAACATCTGTGAGATGAGAATATTCCTACAACCCACTATTTAATATACTTGTTTAGGAAGGAAAGTCTTAAAACTGTTTAAACATGCAGCATGGATTATTTGTTAATCAAGATGAACAACAACACATCCATCAATGTAAGATTACTAAGTACCATTAAGGAAGGGGATTTAGGATATACCAAATCATACTGCTTCCCCTGTATATAACTGGAATCAGCTTCCCAGTCAGCATGACAGATACTTTATACTGACAGATAGCGAATACCAATTTAGTGAGATGACCATTCCTAAATGCAAGGTAAGGACAATACATAGTCTCAGGTAGTTAAATAGATATGTAAATTTCAGCACCTAATAATTATTGTTATCCTAGTTTTACTGACTCAGCCTAGGTGAATCGTGAAGTACACCTTTTTGTATTGTAGTCACAGAAGAGGTGAGTTACAACTGTCTGCAAAAATCTTTATATGCGTTTAAAAATAGCCAGGCATGTGGGGCTGCAAGCTGTCATTCAAGCTTATGTGTCTGTAAGGATAGATACCAATATTGGCAACTATTCCTTAATTTTCTGGGGAGAAAAGAAGAGTTATTTTTCCCTTTTTCTTTTTCTTTTTCTTTTTCTTTTTCTTTGGACACAAATGGGAACTTCAGGATGTCCCCTGGTTTTTATCTGGAATAGGTTAAAATATTCAAATATAAGATTTGTAAAGCACTAGTCACCGGCTAAATGTGAAATGCATTGTGTATTTAGTCTTCCTCTAATCTAATTACAAAAGATATCATGGTAGGCATGTACCAAGGTATTTATGACAGCAGTCTGCATGTAATGATCTCATGTATCCTTCTGGTTGCACACTGTAAATGCTGCAGAGCAGGTGGTCCTGCAGATCAGCTCAAACTCCTTCATCTCTCTATGTTGCCACAGTACATAATGGAGTGAACAAAATAAATGGTGTGAAACTACTAGTTGCTATGCCTGTGAACCATGCTTTCCCATTTTCATGCACATAAAATCTGTAGATATTAATTTTTTGGTTTGACACATACTCTGAAAACAACTGCCGAAACACAATTTGCCATACAGAAGGGTGTGAGATTGCAGCTTATTGAGGTTTGGATGTTAATATGCTTGAGCAGCCCTCGGAACAATGGTAAGCTTTGCACAGTTAAGCACAAAAATGTTATCATTTGTCTTCAGAGAATATTTTGAATAGACATTTTTCATAACCTTTTGATACCATGCTAAAAATATTCCCGGAAATAATGGACCTCCAGACTAACTGTAGTCATACATAGCTATCTGAATGGTAGTTTTCAAATTAGCTCATTTGGTAAGCTAATTAACATCCAAATCAATTAATTCAGTTATATCTGGAAATTAGAATGAAGTAACTCATGTAAACATTTATCTCTTTAAGATGAAGTTCTTTATCAGCTTAAATGAGTGTCAGAGGCTTTCTCTAGGTTCAATAACAAAAAATGTCTAACTGAAAAATAATGAACTCCTGTAAGATAGGTGAATTAAACTGCATCTATATCCACTTCCATATAACTACTTTACCATTCCTGGATCCAGATGTATATACTAGGGACCAACTGATTATACACAAAAGCCATAAGGGACTTTTGCCATCAGATTTTTTTCCCATTTGATTTTCTGATTATATTCATATATACAATATACAGGTGTGTATATATAAATATACACTATATAAATATATTAGATATATATATATAAAATAAGAACTAATGTTCACCTAAAAACTGACTGTTAAAGGGTATCAAAGGTAGAGATTTGTGTATTCAGCTTACTGCCACTTAATGTAAATGATATATTATGCTTCAATTAGAAGGCATACTAGACTTGAATTGGTGTGACAATTCTGACAGGAAAAGCAGCAAAAATGACTAAATTATCCTGATTGATTGAATATTCTGTCAGATCCCGTCAGTATAGAGATACTGCTGGTTTATATCCTATTTTGTGTTAGATTCCCATTAAGAAATAATATATGAGGTTAACACATTAGTTTAATATGCTTTATAAATAGGAATACATTAAATATTAATATGCATTTTAGTATAGGCTGCTTATAGTATATAACAATTATTAATTTATACATATGAATATTATAAGAGTGTGTTGGAAATAGATATAAGTTCAGCAAGAGAACACAATGAATGCTGGTTTAAGACTATGGTTTCAGGCAGATTGTTCACTTACAGAAGAGTAGAAATGGGTTTAATGTGGTTTAACTTTACTTTAGATGCCTAAAGCTCCTCTGAAATTCTGGTGAGCGATGGAAATCATGCAATAATCTTCTCAACTTTTCAATCAAAATAAACCTCTCAACCTGCCTAATGTCAACATCTAAGCATGGTGAAGTGAATCCCACCACAAAACCTATGAGAATTGAGTAAACTTAGAAAGATCTTATTTATTTAAATTTAATGTTATTAATAAAGTAGACTGGAATCATGTTTTGAAATAGACCTCAATAAATTAACTTTGTAGAAGCAAACTTTCATCTTTTGAGGGAGAGAAATACTTTTATATGTTACATATTATAAAAAAGAGGGGTGGAGACAAAAAGGAAAAAAAATAATTTCATAAGACATTGAGTAGCAAATAATTTTCTACAGCAAAAATGTGTTTGTGAAGAATGTCTTTATCCTCGCTCATTTGTGGGGGATCAATCTTAGCTAACTTTAATCATCTAAACAATGTTACTCAGAATTCATTTATTGACTGACAGAAACCTTTTAAAGGTGATTCATTTGCTATATATCCAATTTTTAGATGGCAAAAGCATAATCGGTTTCTGCTTAAGATTCTGGAATTCTTTTAACCAAGTGATGAAAATATATTGGTGGTAACTTTTTTTTTTTTAAGCATTTAGAAATCAAGGATGGAATTTTACTTAATATATAATCTGTGACAAAACTGCTGTTGATTTAATTCATTATTTTAGAATGCAAATTAATCTTCTCATGGACAAAATAATAAGCATAGATGTAAATTTGAGCATATATTCTCCTTAAACACTTTTTTCTATTCTCCAAAACATGCAAGGTGCATATCCTCGTATAATAAACCTATTAAATAGCTACTTTTATATCAGAATTGGATACCAAACTCTGTCATAACAACTTGCTTGGTTGGAAGATAAGGGACGTGGTGTCTGGCTGTTGCTTTGGTTTGCTTTGATTTGTTTTTTTCCTCAAACTTCACATGAATATCTGTTCCAGAATTCAAGTCTCTGACAAATATATTTTTGATGTCTGCTGGAGCAGACACGTAAGACATGCAACTGGAAAACTGTATTGAGTTGTTTGCAAAGGTCTGATCCACTTCACCATCTCAATCAGCACCTGTAGCAGGTGCTCACTGTGACCTCCTTCTCCTTGTTGGCATCTTCTCTGATCCTGTGCCATACATGCAAACTGTTCCTTTGCATAGAACATGATCTTCCCACCTTGCTTCCTCTTCCCAATTTTCCTAAAGGGCCTGTGAACATTCATGAAAACCACTCCACTCTGTCCCTGTGAGCCTCTGTGACGAGGTCATAACTGTGCAACTATTCATAGGTTTTCAGTTCCCTCTCTTTGTTTCCCATGTTGCCACAACTCATACAGGCTTCTAGACATACCATTTTTTCCAAAGAGAGGTTGAGGTTTTTCCCTTTATTTTTGTCTCTGGTGTGCCACAATCTCCCCTCCCTCAGTTATCTTCAGGCATTGATCTCCAGCATCTGAAGACCCTGGCTTAAATAACTCCTCACAAGGTTAGCAAGCCAGTTGGGAAAGCTATGCCATTCTCCTTGGCAGTGTCTCCTCTATGAGGTTCCCATGGTCACAGAAGTCTGCAAAGGACACCAGCTGCCAGACCAGAGGTAAGTGTGTAAATGCATCCCCTCTCCTGATTTGGCCGCTCCCCTTTAATGGCCATGCCAAGAACAGCATCTCCATGCTTGCCCCCTATACTGTAGATTAAAGACCCATACAGTGACTATTCATTCAAGGTGGCAGTGTCATCAGAGTCTGTGCAGATGAGCAGTAAGGAGGCCAAGGTGACATTTGTCTCTTGCTTCTGTAGAGTCTCCACAAATGTCCTACTGATTTATCCCTCATCTGAGAACTGTTGCTGTGCAGTACTCTTACTTCATTACTCAGCTCCACTAGCAGGCACTTATCGCAACCAGAGTGCTGCTCCTGAAGGGGAGGCACCCTCTCAACACCCCAAACCCTGCTGTCTTCTGGAACACAAGGCAGTCTGTGACTGGACATCTGTGTCCTTCCCTAAGAGCTCCTCCTAGATTAAGACCTTTGACATGTTGGGGTGCTCACAGCAGGCTTTACAGTTACCACTACTGCCCCATCAACTTTTGCAGCCCTGAATAGAAGGTGCTTTTTGCCCTTGTAGACCAATGGAAATGGTAGGTGCCTTATACCTGTATGTCGGTCCTAGTTATAGGGCTTTTGGTTACAGATGTAGCTGGGTGTTAGCTAAATAGGAAGCTGGCCATGAGCCTCTCCAGTTCCTGCATAAATTCCCACTCAGTAGGCAACTTTTCATAGCCTCTTTTGCTTCCCAACTCCTGTAAATGCTGGATTCCTGGCACTATCCCTTCTCTGCTGTGTTCCCCTTCATCTCACACTGTGCTTGTCAGACAATGCATCTGCAAAGAAACTCTGGTGAGAATGAAAGTGTTCAATAGCTATCTGTAACACTTGTGTTTTGGTAAAGGAAATGAGGAACAAAAGTTTTCAGGGCTAAAATATTCAGAAAACATCTGAAGATTTTTGTGCAGGGTGCTGCTGTCTTTGAAGTCAAAATTAAAAAAAGAAAAAACAGCAAAAGGAAATCTAATGAAAATTCTCACTGAATTTAATGGAAGAAGATCAAATCCTTTACAGACTCCCAGAATTGCATGTTTACAGTTCTGAAAGAACTTAGTCTTAGGGGCAGTCAGCTTGTAATTTTTTCCTCTTCAGAAAAAACACCATTCCTGTTATGCTTTTGAAACAAATGCAATCATCGCTTTAATTTCACTTTAGCATCCATGGCTGTGAAAAGCTGCTTGGTAGAAAAAAAAATTAAAACTTGCATGCATTTTCTTACTAGCAGTCTAGTATGCCTTCTGAGAGCTAGGGCCTTGAAACACAAAATCATATGATAATTTAGGTTAGAGGGAACTTTAGTACATTCTACACTGACCTCCTGCTCAGAGTTAAAATGGTGAATTCAAGCCGGGTTGCTCAGAATGCAACCATTTGGGTCCTGAGATGCCCCCACAATGGAGGTGACAAAGGGTCTCTGGGCAACCTGCTCCACTGACTTTTGTCCACATGGGAAATAATTTTTTTCTTTAAATGCAGTCCTAGGCTCTCTTGTTTTAATTTATATGTCTCTCATCCTGCCATAGTGCACTACTGTTAAAGGGCTGACTCTGCCCTTCTATGATCTTCCCACAGGCACTGCTGGCTGTTGTTGGGTCCCCCTTCTGTCTTGGGATAAACAGGCCCAGTCCCTCCGCTGTTTCACATGAGACCACATCTAAGGCTTCTGTTGATTATTATGTAACAAATCAGTTTTGCCCTGTTGGTGAAGAGGAGATCCAGCTGGGTGTCACTTCTGCTGCCAAACCCAGCATCTGAATCAAAAATTATGTCAGAAGCTGCCCAGAGATATTGGGAGTTTGCATTTCACAACATTTTCCTTTCCTGTGTCTGGTATTTAAAATCTCCTGTACAAATGAGGAACTGTGATACTGAAGCTCCCTCAAATTTTAGAGAAATTTCATCTACTATCTTGCTATGATGGTTTGAGGTTGGGTGGATGCCAAGTGCCCACCAAAGCCACTCTGACTCCCCTTTTCATCTTGACAGGGTAGAAGAAATAAAACTAAAGGCTCATGGGTTAGATAATGGAAAGGAAGAGATCACTCACCAGTTACTGTCATAGGCAAAACAGACTCATCTTGGGGAAATTAATTGAATTTATTACCAGTCAAAATCAGAGTAGATAATGAGAAGAAAAATCTTAAAACCATCCTCTCTCCACTCCTCCTTCCTTGTCAGGCTTAACTTTATTCCCAATTCTGTACAGAAGAATCAGAATCCTTCTCCCTGGCATGGTGTAGGGAGATAGGGAATAAAAGTCAGTCAATCACATGTTGTTTCTGTTGTTGCTTCTCTCTCAGAGAGAGGACTCCTTCCCCTGCTTCATTGTGGGGTCCCTCCCATGGGAGACAGTCCTCCATTAACTTCTCCGACACGAGTCCTTCCCACAGGCTATAGTTCTTAATGAACTGCCCCAACATGGGTCTCTTTCCATGGGGTGCAGTCCTTACAGAAAAAGCTGCTCCAGTGTGGATCCTCATAGAATCACAAATCTTTCCAGCAAACCTACTCCTGAGTGGGCTCCTTTCTCCATGGGTCTGCAGGTCCTGCCAGGAACCTGCTCCAGTGTGAGGTTCCCACAAGGTCACAGCCTCCTCTCAGGCATCCACCCGCTTTGGCATGGGGTCTTCCATGGCCTGCAGGTGGATCTTTGTTCCACCATGGACCTCCATGGGCTACAAGGGCACAGCCGCTTCACCATGGGCTGCGCCATGGGTTGAAGGGGGGAATCTCTGCTCCAGTGTCTGGAACACCTCCTCCCCTACCTTCTCCACTGCCATTGGTGTCTGCAGGGCTGTTGCCCTCACATATTCTTACTCCTCTCTCCTCTGGCTGCAAGTACTTCTGTGCCATAACATTTTATTTCCTTATTGTTAAATATGTTATCTCAGAGTTGTTACCAGAATCACTGGTTGACAGCCCTGGCCAGAGGTAGATCCATCCTTCAGCCAGCTGACATTGGCCCTGTCAGATACAGGGTAAGCTTTACCAGCTTTTCAGAACAGCCACTCCTATAGCTCTCACCACTACCAAAAACTTGCCACACCATCCTGATACAAATCCTCAGGTTCATATTTCTACATTCTGGAGTGTGGAAAAAAGGTAGAAAAAAAAATTAAAAAGGAAAAGAGGGGGAGTGACTTAAGTAGGAAGGTTCACTCAGAATAGAATAAAAACATGGAATAGAAATATTTTCCTGATATTTGTCTTTCATATGAAATGTAGGAGGCTCAAGCTAGCTAGCTCTGAGTGCAGCAGCACACAGTATGACTACAAGAGTGCAGCAGAGCAACAAGTTGAGTATTTCATGCTTGTGGATTTAGCTGGATTTTATTAACCTTTCTAGTTTCCCACAGTATGAACTTTTGTCACAGGCTTAAGATTTGTTGCACATTATTAGGTTTTCATAGCAGTGATCAGCTGCCTTTGCTTCCTGGAGTTCTTCACTGACTGTGGTCAAGACCCCTTCCACCACAGAAAATAGACCTGCATCCAAAATCTCTTTTTGTGAAAGATTGATTGGCTTTCAGCTGCATTAGTGGGGATGGCAAACAGGTGGTGATATTGTAAAGAGTCTGACATATTTTAGAAACAGTATTAAACATGAGTGTCACAGTGGTACGTTGTCACTGCAAGACTAGTACAGATAAAAGACAAACTGCAATACTGCACTTTTTCGCAATGCATGCAATTATCCTAATAGAGAAAAAACAAAAATAGTAAAAATATTTTAAGATTATATTGTCAATTATTGATTTAAATTTTTTTCAGTACTTCAACTGGTGGCAAAAATAAAAAGTATTTCAAATAAATGTAGACATACTCATATTTTGATTACTGATGTTATGCATGTTTAGACTAGGCAGGTGACATTTTGTCAGTTCAAAACTTCCTGAGATATAACCTTTTCTATGGTTCAAATTCTTTTTATGCTATCCCTTTAAGTCTTGCTGTTAAGTAGCCATTCCCAGAAGCTAGGCTTTTTTTAAGGCAGCACTTTTGAGAATGATTTTATAGAAGCAAGAAGATCAGCATTTTCAGCAAAGAAAAAGACATTGCCAGAATTACTAAGAGCATCACTTACAGGAATTGTTAAAGAAATATACAACTTTTCTCTCATGTAGACAAACTCCCAGCTAATGAAATTACCAAGATACCTGTGAGCCAGCATATGCCTGGATATCCTAAGGTTAATTAATGTCTTTGTTCGAATGAGAATTTAGTAGGCAACAAAATTCCTCTTATGCCCTAGAAAAATAAAGCAAAAAAACCATAGTTGACTTGAAAGAAATATACAAAACTCTATATATTGAAATCTGTAGTTGTCAAATTAACTATCCAAGTTGCTGTTAGGGAAGAGCTCATATATACTTTTTAGTCAGATATTTCCTTCGATTTCCTACTTAATTTTTTTATTTATGAGAATATGATGATGATTGCAAAGGCAAACTTTTCTTATTTATTCTTAAAATATTTTCAGAATTGCAAGTTGCAGATTTTTGTATATTTATATGCTTTTGTGCTTGTATCTGTGGACTTGTAGATAGGTATACAGCTCTGATATTAATTAGGGAGCTGAGAGAAAGGTTGTAAATGAATGATTAATCACATGTCCATACAGAGTATTTGGGGTATGTTCTGACTACAGATTACACAGAAGCACAGTTTGGCTATATGCGAAATAGAGCTGGAAGGGGATGGGGAATCATTGTATGGGTTTGGAATACCTATACCACATAGAGGCTGGAGTTTCTTGGCTACCAGAAATAAAAGTTGCCAGCTACCACTGCAGAGAAACAAACATGTAGTAGAGCAGCAACCAAAAACTAATGGAAGAGTGACATTAAATATGGACAGAGAGATTAACTACAAGATTGTTAATTTCAAGGCCTTCCTACATTTCATGCTCAAGAATACTAAGTGACAGAAGAAAAAAAAAGCCATGGAGAAAGACTAGGGAAGCTGAGGGGAAAATGGTTTTAAACTCAACCTGTCTTTGAAGCACTTAACTTTGAACTGATCTCTCTGGACCTATTTTTCTCATTAGGCAGAGATGGCTAAGAGCAGCACTCATTAAAGAAGCATGAGATTCCCCAGGGCTATTGAATCAAGCTTGAAGTTAAAAAATGTCTTAATCATCTCTTTTTAATCTCTGTATTTCACTCTGTCTTTTTTTCTTGCTCTCCTTTCACCCATCACACCTACATAATTACCGGGTGAAAAATTTCTAAATCCTGGATTCAAAAAGCTAACATGTTATATTTTTTAAACAGCAAAGCCCCCACAGTTTGCTGTCTTTTTGATAATTTAGGTGAAAGGGTGGCAGAGCAGAAACACCAAAAAGGTATGTGTTATGTATTTAAATGCCAAATCTGCTTAATGTTGGTCATATCTATACTGCGAGGTAAAGGATGTGACCTTCCCTTCCCTAGGTGCTAAACTATGGGTTTATGCCACCTTGGGAAAAGATCTGGATTCCTACCCATGGTCCTCTGAAAAAAAGTAAACCTGGTGGCTGGATAGGAAGGGCTCACAATAGCTACTTTAACTTTTTTTTGGATACTTACATGGGGGCACATTAGTGTATGATTTAGAGTGTAACCAACCTACAATTAGGACCTAGAAAAGTTTCATACATTGTTAAAGAAGAGGAAGTTGTATGAAACAGCACACTCCTCATGAAGCTGATAGTGCAGAGCTTGGACAGGAGCACTCGTCACCAGGTTAAGAACTGGCTGAGTGGTCAGGCCCAGAGAGTGGTGATAAATGGTGTCACGTCCAGTGGACAATCAGACACTAGTGGGGTTCCTCAGGGCTCAGTACTGGGGGTGGTTCTGTTTAATGTCTTTATCAATGATCTGGATGAGGAGATCGAGTGCACCCTCACTGAGTTTGCAGACAACACCAAGTGGGGTGGGAGTGTTGTTGGGTAGGAAGGCTCTGCAGAGGGATATGGACAGGCTCCATCAGTGGGCCAAATCCAGTAGTGTGAGGTTCAGTACAGCAAATACCAGGTCCTGCCTTTCAGTTACAAAAATCTCTGGCAAAATTAAGGATTGGACAATAGTGGCTGGAAAGTGTCCTGGGAGAGCTGATTGACAGCAGTTGATCTTGAGCCAACAATGTGTCCAGGTGGCCAAGAAGGCCAATCAGAAATATCTGAAATAGTGTGGCCAGCAGGACCAGGACAGCAATCATCACCCTGTAGTCAGCACTGGTGAGGCCATACATTAATTTCTGTGTCCTGTTCTGGGCCCCTCACAACAAGAAAATCATTGAGGTTCTGGAGAGAGTCCAGAGTAGGGCAACAGAGCTTCTAGAGGGTCTTGAGCAAAATTTAGGAATAGCTTAAGGAAATGAGTTTGTTAAGTCTGGAGAAAGGGGGGCTCAGGAGAGACCTTATCAGCCTTTACAACTCCCAAAAGGAGGTTGTAGCAAGATGGTGATTGGCCTCTTCTCCTGGGCAGCCTGAAAAAGGAGAAGAGGACATAGTCTCATTCTGCAACAGGGGAGGTTCCAACTGGATATTCAGAAGAATTTTTTCATTGAAAAGGTGGTTAAGCATTGGAATGGGCTGCCCAGGGAGATGCTGGAGTCACCATCCCTGGAAGTGTTCAAGAAACAATTGGACATGGCACTCCATGCTATGGTTTAGTTGATAATGTCATGTTCTCTCAAAGGTTGGACTTGATGATTTGGAAGCCTTTTCCAGACTTAATGATTCCACCCTTGCTTAAGACAACTGGTGGATTGAAAGAAACCCTTTCCACTGCTGAAAATTTAGGAGACAAAACAGGAGAGAAGATTTAATTGGTTTCTCTATCTCCTCTCCCTCTTCAATATATTAAATAAAACAGTTCTCTCCAATTCCTTCAGTGTGCTAGCTAACATGACTTTGCAAGGATAAAGCAAGCATGGATAAAGAAAGCACCAAAATCCTGTGTGGTATCATCACAGCAGATATTGGTTACCATTTCCCTAGAGATGGGAACCACCTTCCAAATGAATTTACCTAAATTTAGTTTCTTGCATATGTGGTGGGTGCCTGAAGTACCACAACTGTCAATAGATATAAGCCTTGACTAAAACCTCATCCGCTCACCCAACGATAGTCATCTAGTGTCATTTTAGAGCCTGTGAGATACTCTTCTCACCTCCAGATCTGTGAATGACACAGATCTCCTGTAAATTAATTATATGTCATATTCTCTCATCTTCGACAGATGTATTAGACTACTTAGGGCATCTGAGGATTATTTGGCTTTGTGAAAATTAACTCATCTCTGGATTTTTATTGATTTAATATGCATTTATGTTGAGGAATACCTTCAGTGCTGAGGAATACCTTCAGTGCTGATACACTCAGCTTAGGATGCAGCTGCAGTTTGAGCTGTGGGTTGATCTCTAGGTTTTGCAGCCCCAGCCAAGAGGCCATGAACTGCTGACCCTTTGCAGAACAGAGGGCACAGGGGGCTGTGGCCCAGCCAGGTGACCAGGAACTCAGAGACACAGCAGGAGACGATGACCCCACACTTTCTCACTGACACTGTGAGGGTATGGAAGCCCAGGGTTTCCTAAATTTGGGACCCCTCCTCAGAGGAAGCAGCTCAAGGCATTTTTTTGTTATTTTGTTATTGCACCAAGAAAATTGTTTAAAAGATAGAGAACCCTGGGAAACGTCATTGATTGCTGGCATTGGCCCCAGCTCAGGTCGTGCAAATATCACTGGATAGATAGAGTGGCTTCTGCTAGAGTGGCTTCTGGATGGTCAGATAGGGAAGCTTTCTTAACATTTATACAAAGTTTTCCTAAAATCTAAACATGAAGCTTGAGATGTAAGACTTGAATCCTGCCCCAGAAGGTAGTTAATACACGATTTAGATTTTTAAATATATTTTTCATGTGTGGCTTGAGACAGCTCATGCTGATATAGCTATGTGAACGAGCAATTGCAACAGAGGGCTGTCATAAATTGATTGAGTCCTTTTACTTATTACTCCCATATCCCCTCAAAATTATTGCCTCTATTCTACTATATGGGGAGAGGGAAAGATCCAGCCTGTAAGGGAATATTGTTAGTATATTTTCTTTGTTCAAAAAATGAATACTCAATCTTTACTTAAAGAGATTTCATCTCTTGTCAGATGACTGTTCTTGATTGAATCTCAATAACAAAAAGTTATGCAAAAAAGTTTCCATTAAAAAAAAATAGGGAATTATACCTACTCCCTCTGTCTCTTTCTCTCTCTGTCTCTCTCTCTATATATGTATGTATACATATAAACTTGAAGTAGATAAAATAAATAAAATAGAATACAAGAAATAAAACTTCTGTATGTATCTACACTGCCAAAGAGTGACAATGAGTAAGCTTTGATCCTTTAAATTGGACACTTGATTAGCTGTAAACTAATTTCTTTACTATTTGGACAAACTCAGGTATGTTATTCCAAGACAGTACAAGGCATGGTTCCAAGGCAAGTTAATTCCAAGTAATATTACTAGAAAACAATGAGCCTAAGACTCCAACAGACATAGCTTCAAGAACCCTACAGTCTGTCATTATTACTTAGTTCTACTCATATTTTTCACCTCTTTAAATGGAATTATTTTATTACTGATAAAATGCAAAAGATAAGTTCAAAGTTTATTTCTACATACTAATTGTATATGGTCAATGTTGGTGTATGCAAATAGGTTTTCAAATGTGTCCTTTTTTTTACATCCTATGATATCTTCAGCATCGTAAATTCCACATGATGAATGAGGCCCAATATTTTCAGTCTGCTTGCAGATAAAGGATAATGATCCAAGCATCTGCCTCTAGATTTTTTTTGTTTGCTTGTTAGCCTCAGATCCATACATGTGTCATGAGTATTATAGTGACATAAGGTGACACATAAGTTTTTATGTGATCTTAAAATAGGTAGAATCAAATTATTTTTTTCTGAATTATCATAGAGACCAGTGGCTGCTGTTTTTCTTATTCATGGGAGAACTGTCAGATGTAGGACACTATGTAAGTGCATATGCTAAAAAAATTTTACAGTGCTTCTCAAAGTTTTGCAACTAGAAATGACTGTAAAAACAGAAAATAAAAGTGAGATGGCTGCATTGACAAAATATCTACTTTAGTAGATTATTTGACTAACAGCAGATATGTTTTTTGCTTTATGGTTCATCTACTGCCTTGCTTGAGCACATCTATGTAAGGTCTTAACACACATTCTGCACTTGGGAGAGCAATCAAACAGATACAATTTTAATTTTTATTAATTATTATTTATGTCATTAACATAAACATCTCTGTGTTAATTTACTACCACAGAACTAGAAATACTAATACTTGCTCAACTGATTATTGGAAAGACTAAATTCAAACGTATTTGGAATATTGAAAAAAAGTTTGTGTAACCAAACTGTAAATTTCAGCATCACGGAACCACTTGTCCTGGTTAGTCACAGACAGCAACTAAGTACCATGCAGCCTCTTGCTCACTCCTCCCAACCGAGGCGGGATGAGGAAGCAAAATTGGAATGTTCCTGGCTGTGTTCCCTCTTGGCTTCTTGTGCACCTGCTCACTGGCTCAACACGGGAAACAGGAAAGTCCTTCACTTAGAAGTAAACATTACTCAGCAACAACTCAAATATCAGTGCGTTGTCAACATTGTTCTCAGACTAAATCCAAACCACAGCACTGTACCAGCTACTAGAAAGAAAAATAACTTTATCTTAGTTAAAACCAGGACACCACTTAAACAGAAAATGCTGTCTGTGAATTTGGAACAAATCACTTCATCTAAGATGAAAGAAAAGTGAGAATTAGGACTTTATCCAGCTAATTACCCTAAAGGTCTACAGCATAAAACAGAATTAGAGAAGCTGTGCTTTCACTACAGGGTTATAGCACTGTCTGGGTCCCTCTTTCTCATCTTTCAGAATTAGACTTACCTTTTTCTAACTGCAACAAAAATAGATGACATTCAGTGACATAGCCATCACTTTGATCAAAAGAAACTCAAGATATTCGTTGTCTATGAGACATTGTTTTTGTACAGTAAGTCATTATCTTGTAAATTTAGGTAATTTTTAGTGATAATTGCCGTCGCTCGCTAAGAAGCCCGGGCGGCGCTCCACAGAGCACGAGACAGCTGGAAGGTCGCGAGCGGCCGCAGTCTGTCCTAGCCAGGAAACAGCAGGCTGCTGAAGGCAGAGCTGCTCCCCAGCCACCTGGAGCCCCTTGGCAATATAGCTCAAGGAGGCGCTCCAGCAGAGCAGGGTACGGATGCTTGGCAGCGGCAAGGCGAGATGAGTGGAGTCGTTGAAGGAAAGCGAGAACCAGCCAGTTGTCCGTGGGAGGAACGAAGGTTTATTGAGGGCAGGAACGATACAGAAGGGATGGGGGCCACGAACAACTGACCAATGATTGTCCCCCTGGTCAGGCCTTATAAAGCCGACCCCAGGGGGAGGGTGGAACAAACATAACCAATCAACAGACATTACATCAGTACAGGAGACAAATCAACAGAAGACAGAGGAGTGTCTTTCCCCCCTAGCCCAATCACCACCCGAACCCCGAAGAACTTTCTGGACCTTGGGAGTGGGGCGGGGGTGATGGACAGGGGGGTTGCCCGGACAACGAAGGAGGGGGAACATAGATGGACAAAGAAATTTACATAAAATAAGGAGGACCCGGCTGATGGACACTTAACGGACACTGGGGGTGGGGAGGGAACCCTGGAAATCCCCTTGCTCAAGTCGCCATCTTTAACTAATAAAACTTAATGGGAATAAAATATAAAACTTACAAAACTCAACTTTAGAACCTCAAAATAACAAAACAACACGCACCCCAACAGATAATGACACTGATGCTTAAGTCATAATGTGATAGTTTCAATTCATGAATATTTAATTCATATTTAAAATACTATCATTTATATTTTGCTTTTAGGAAATAATTTTTCTCTAACCCTTGCAATATTGTTTTTTCCTCGTGAAGGTGTTGGCAGATAGAAGCTGATTTCCCAGGAAATCATGTTGAATTACTAAAATTGAGGAAAAGCTACATAAACACTGCATGATGAATAATTATCTCTCTATCACAACATACATTTTATAAAATATGTATGCATGATTTAGAAGCTATTTGCAAGAAAATGTTCAACTAAAATATCATGAAAACTGAGTTAGCTAAATTTATTAAAATACATAGCAATTAATATGTGCCCTACTATTTGTAGTGCAAAATTATGTTTGACTGTGTAAAACACTAAAATTAGAGAAACTTTATAAATTTAAGTTATGTGAAGGCTGACTTTCTAGATGAAATTAAATCCAGTTTTGAAGACTGACTAGCATATGTAGTGATTAAAAAAAGTTATATAAATGGTGGTGGAATAAGGCATGGCCTCTGCAGTGTTAATGCAAAGACCTTTATTGGTTTCAAGTGTTTCTTTTTATACTTTCCAAAGCTAAGATGCTCCACTTTATGCCTATTGGTTACATGTTACCACAATCACCTCGTGAACTGAGCGTGCTGTGGTGACACTGCATACATGAACAGGATGAGATGTATCATCTTCTTGGTCACAGGTCATGCTGCCTGATCAGCTTCAAGGTTGTTGCTGCAGATGGTTTAGCAAATCAGCCTTGCTCCTCATGTTGTTTAATTCATTCTGCTCCACAACGTACAAATATATACATATATATGTAAATATGGTAAAAGTGTTAGCAAATGTAATTTTGTGATAAACATACTTATGAAGGGAGACAAAAGCATATTGGAAGAAAAGTATGTTATTTTAAAATAAGTGCTTTCTTTTTAAAAGCTTCTTGAAAAAAAATATTTTTAATTTTCACTGGAAATTTCCTTATTCCTCTTAATAGCTCTCCTTGAGGAAGTACAACTCTATGCTGCAGTGTATATTTAGAACTTCTGGGGGGATTTTATAAGCTTTTTTACCTTAAATACTCACTTTAAACCTCAGAATAAATCCTCATTTAAATATTAAACAAATGTTAAAAGACCTCAAGAACTGGATAGAGTATGAGGAGAGGTCTCTGAGGAATAATGATGAGCATGATCACTATTTCACATAAGTGAAAAGTTCTGAGTGAAAACTAGCGGCTGAGGCAGCAAAGGGAACCTTGTGGCTGGTGTCTACTACAGGCCACCCAGTCAAGGGGAACTGATTGAAAAAACCTTTTTGCTGCAACTATAGTGCAAGTGACCTAATCAGTGACAGCAAGACCGTAGGCAGCCTGAGCTGTGGTGGTCATGCACTGGTGGAGTTCGCAGTCCGAAGGATTAAGCATCAGGCACAGACTAAAGTCAGGATCCTGGATGTTAGGAAAGTAAAATTGCAGCTGTTGAAGGAGTTAGTGAGTAGGACCCCCTGTGAAACTGCCCTCAAAGACAAGGGAGAAGAACAGAGCTGACATATCTTTAAGGATATTTTTCGTACAGGAGAGGAACTCCCAGTTGTCAGGTGTATGAAATCATGAAAGGAAGACAAGAGTCTGGCATGGATGAGCAAAGACCTCCTTCTCAAACTAAGAGGAAAGAAGCAAATTCATAGGCACTGGAAGCAGGGACAGGTGTCCTGGGAAGAGTATAGGTGTTCTGTCTGGTTGTGTAAGAATGACATTAGAAAGGCCAACGAGCACCTGGAGCTGAGCTTATTAAGAGATGCAAAGACTAACAGGAAGGGTTTCTGTGGGAATGTCAGCCAGGAAAGAAAGTTCAAAGAAACCTTCTCCAGTGATCCATAGAGGCAAATTGATATAGAGAGACAAGCAGAATGCTGAGGAACATTTTTTTGCCTCACCCTTCACTGGCAGCCTTGTTTCCCACACTGCTTCAGCAAGTGGACTCTTAAGAGAGGGACTGGGGGAGCAAAGTTCCTCCCACTGTAAGGAAAGATCAGATTTGTGATGACCTAGTGAACCTGAACATGCAGAAGTCTATGGGACCTGATGGAAGGCATCCCAGAGTTCTGAGGCTTTAGTAATTGCCAAGCTGCTCTCCGTGATATTTCAGAAGTCATGACAGTCAGATGAAGTCCCCAGAGACTGAAAAAAGGGAAATATTGCACCCATTTTTTAAAAGGATAGAAAGGAGGACCCTGAGAATGACTGACCTGTGAGCCTCACCTCTGGGTCTGGAAATATTGTGGAGCATGTTCTCCTAGGGGATAGGCTATGGCACGTGGTGGACAGGAAGGTGATTTGAGATAGCCAGCATGGCTTCACCAAGGACAAGTCCTGCCTGATCAACCCTGTGGCCTTCTAGGATGGTCTGACTACATCAGTGGACAAGGGAAGAGTAATGGATGTCACATCCAGACAGAAATGGCCAATGGTTCAATACTCACAAGGACATCAGTAACAAGTAGTGTTCCTCAGAGGTCCATATTAGGACTAATATTCTTTAATACCTTCACCAAGGATAAAGAGAATGGGAATGAGTGAATTCTTAGGAAGTTTGCAGAGGCTGCTAAGCTGACTGGTATGGTTGTCACATCGGAGAGGCACTATGCCATCAAGAGAGACCTGGATGAGCTCAAGTAGTGGACCCATGTAAACCTCTGAGGATGAACTAGATGACTTTAGAGGTCTCTTCTGATACAAGCTATTCCATGATACTATGAAAGAGGATAGAGCCAGGCTCTCTTCAATGGCATAAAATGAGGCAATGAGCACAAAATGAACACACAAACTTTTGGGCACTGCTTCTCCACTGACCATGTAATAGGTTGCTTATCTTAAAAGATAAGCACTTCTAGAAAGTTAGATTCTGTTTGTCTTTAGCAATTATCTGAAGATTACTGCTCAATAGAGAAAAGTTGCATCATTTTCTAAAAAATATTTTAAAAGCAGGTCTTATGTTCCCACTTCTGAAATAATGTTACTGTCCAGTTATTAAAAATGCCTTTGCCTAAATCAAGGTGCAAATAAGACCATTTGCCAAAGCCAATAGTAGGGATTTTATTGAACAGTAAACATGAGAGAGAGAGAGAGATGGGGACAGAGAAAGAAAGAGAATTATAGTCACCACCCCATGGGTACCCTTCATCCACCATGACTTTCTCTGTGGTGTGGGTCCCCAGAGGGTTTTTCTGGAGGATACAAATCTGTATAGTCCAAGTCCCAGATATCCAGAGCCATATGTGTTATTCCCACAAGCTGGGATGACATGTGAGTAAGCAGCTGCTTCCTTTCCCACAGTTTGCCATGGTGGGCATTTTTGTCTGAATAGGTTACCCAAATCTGCTTCACCAGGCCTAGCATCTTCCTGTTGTTGCATCTGTGCTTTTCCCACTGTCTGCACAGTAGAGTCTTGTCTGGTGTGCTAATTCCAAACCTTTCACCTCCGTGTAGGCCTGAAGTTAACACCTTCCTTTTCACCATCTGTGCGTGTCTTAAGTTAGTTTATCTTGTGGGAACTTCCTCCTTTGTCAGTATTTGAGACAATTTATTGCGTTCTTCAAGTTCTGACAAGAGCATCTACTGAAATGGAACTTGGAAGAAGTCCAGACACAGTTCTTACCATAACATTTTGCAGCAGTATTGTAAAATGAATAAATGAAAATGAATAAAGGAATAAAATGAAACAAAAATAATTGCATGAATGGGATTCTTACGTCTCATCACAGATGTCACTCTTTCTCACCTGACTGTTCAAACTGAGACAATCAGACTCTGACTTTCTATTTTCTGCTTCTTGCACTCCTGACTGACCACAACACAGCCTTGGGAGGAGGAACACAGTGATTTTGAAATGTCTCTTAAACGGTGGGGGCACCAATCCTCAAGGACTACAGAGCAGGAACAGTCTGCATCTGTTGTAGTGTATACTCCATCTTGGGGTGGGTAGGGAGGCTGTACTTGGTGTTAGTATGGGTATACTCTGCCCTTTGGGCAAGAAGATATATAATGTAGACAGATTTTACAGAATATTTAGTGTTTTAAAGGGAATGCACTAAACTAGTATGAAGACAAAATCTGGACCTGAATACTTGGCTGCAGTGAATCTCTTTTCTTTTTACCTGAATGTCTTATAACCTAGTCAAGAGAGCATTTTCCCAAAATGTGAGCCGTGACAGTTTATTCTCTCTAGGCTGAGAGTTATATTCCCTGAAAATTTTACACCAGAAGCCAAGTTTCCCAGCATCTAAAAGAAATGCTTTAATCATAAAACTTAAATTCATAGGGCAAATATCATTCTGTTAACTCTATGCTCACTTGCCTGGGCAGGCATTTGACAGTTTGTGTGAACACTGGCAAAATTTAAATAATTTAAATAATAAAATAATTTAGTTAATTAATTAATACTGAAAATTAAGCAATGGGTGAAATCCTACACATTCATTAAACCAATATTGGAAATGAGCATCACTTAATCTGATTCTTGGCATCTTCAAAATAGATCTATGTCTGAGCTACTAATGCTGCTTAGCCATCCTTATAGCCAGAAAATACATATGGAAATTTTAGAAATCTTTCAATTGAACCATTTTTGAAATCATCTCTTGTGTTTTAATTAATTCATCCTTCCGTATCTAACAGCTAAATCTTCATTGCTGAAAAGGCTCAGATGTAAATGAACCTAGATACAGTGCAACTCCATTATTAGAATACCTTTTACCACTTAAGTCTGGTTAACTAGTAAAGATATTTGGGCACAAACTTTCTGAAACACAAGACTTAGATAACAGCAGTGCATCTTGAAAAAACCTGTCCAGTCAGAATCAATAACTAAGAAAACAGTATCCAAGTTGATTGAGCAAGGTACAAGGAAAATAAAAGAAGTGTTAGGATTCTAAAAACATTCTGCAGAAAAGTGGAGGAAACTGAAGTGTGTGGGATGGGGTTACTTGTTATTTATTTTGACAATATCTGTGTCTCACTTTTGACCTGTCAACAACTAGTGCAATCTTGTCACAGCAATTTTTTTGGAAATGTCTATAGTATGTGTTTTATTGAATATGATTCTATGACAGACTAAGTTATACAAAGCAGAATACTATCATAGTTAAGGTAGGTACATGACATCTTTGGCTGATCTAACTCAGATGGCCTGAGAACACATCAACCATGAACTAGAATCTAATTAAATACTATGGAAAGGTAATCAAAGAAGTGAAACCAATTAGTTTATAATTCTAACAAGTACAATTTGAACACTGAGTTGTTTTGTTCCCTTTTTGTCCCTATAGGGCTTAAGGAGTATACCTCATGAAACTATGTTCATAAGGTATGTCTTTTTAATGATACATCCACTCTTTCTCAGAGAGTGTGACTGAAAAGTGTAAGAGAAAACACGCCTTATAGATTGAGTGAATGCAGCCATCAAAAACTATAATGTTTCAATATGAAAAAAAAAAAAACTCCCTCGAAGGACCATCCTGTGTGGGAGAAATTAAAGAACAAATTTTGCCTTGCCCTCAAGTAAAATAGGCTATATAGGCTCCTATGCTATGTTATCATCTGTTTAAAGCTAGAATAAGCCTTTTCCTTATGCATTTAGTGGATTCCATCTCCTGAGATGCTCCATGATCTAAAAGTGCAGCCTTATAAAGGACAGTGGATGTCCTTAAACACTTCATATGCTTAAGGCACCTTGACATATTGGACCCTATAAATGTAATGCATGGCTGCTCTGTATGTTTATATTGAATAAAAATGAAGTCTCACTGCTGAACATAATTCTGGCTCAGAAGGATAACCAGAATTCAAATCAATCTTATAAAATAATAGTAATTCTTTTCAAAGACCAACATGACAGATCATGATCTGTAGGATTATTTTGTTTTTCTGTCAACTTTACATGTATATCTTCAGACTCTACGCCTACATCATACACACTGATGCTAGCATTTATTCTGAAAGCAATCAAATTAAGGGAGACTTTTTTTTTTCGTCATTATTTTGAATTAATTTCTGTGCATTTTATCATAGAGCCAGCTAAGATGAAGTACTTTTATTTAGTTGTGATCTTGTATGTATGTGCTGCCCTGCAAATTGGAATCTAAAATACTTTCTCTCAGTGAGATTATTACTGACATTTACCGTCTCTGTCTGGATTCATATTTTCACAAAACATACAAAGAGTTAATTTCTTTTAGATTTTTGTCTTTCTTTCAAATTTCATAAATGGCAGACTGCTAGTTCAGAAGATATGAGAGAGAAAAACATAAAAATCCATGTGATAGGAAGTATTTGTAGTAAAACATCCATACAGTTAATTAATGGCCTCCACACATTCTAGTATTTACATCTATCATCATAATTGCTCCTTGGGTTTGATCCCACAAAATTCACATGCAGAGCAACGTGTGCATTAACAAGTGTAATTTAAAGCCCTGCAAGCACACAGGAATTTATATTAATGAGAACCCTGCTGGAAGTCACTGCTGAGAGCCTTAGAAAAGGTAAGGCTTCTAAGAGGAACCAGAACACAAACATCCTATTAGCATGAGAAAGCTCTCTCTTTTTTTTTATTTTATTTTTTTTCCCTGTGTGTGTGTGTGTGTGTGTTAGCCTTTGCACTCCCATTTATATCTACAGCAATTGCTACCCATATCATTACCTGAAGGGGCTGTGTACATTCCCCCACAGCACACATTAAACATCTACCTGATGACTGATAATAAAATATATGATTCTCCATTCCTTTTAGGCTGCTGACTTATTGGACAAAGGGGCAAAACTTTGTATACTTGCGCAGAATAAATCAATACCAACCAAAGTAATTATCAAAAACTACTCCCTCACCACCCAATTAAGGTAACCCGCATATTCACAGCCAATATCCAGCCAGCTCTAATGTGAAATTTTTTCTGTCCTTCAATCCACTAAACTGTTCTATTTTATAAGTCTAAATTAAAAACAAGCAGATAAAGCAAAGGTCATGGCCAGACATGGTGTTTGATCTGTTGACAAAAAAATAAAACCCCATACAAATATGCCCACCACAAAAAATAACCAAAGAGCAAAATACAAAATGAAAAATAAAATCCCCAGTAAATTCTTTCCTTAGAAACAAGACTAACAGCCAGCAGGATATAGTAGAGCAGGCAATATGCACAACTGGCAGATCATGTGGTAGATTGTGTATTTTATCAATAAATAGATTTTTCATGAGGCTTTTCTTACATTTAGGAAACTTCAGGAGAGTTTCTACTCCTCAGAATGCCTAGCTATTAAATGAAATTATTCCCAAACCTAAAGTTCTTTGAGACAAAATTGAATTGAGAAAAATATCAGTAATTTAAAGAATAAAAAGAAACCCAGAAAATAATAGTTGCAGTTATTGCATAACCAACAAAGACTCTGAACTTTCAGTTTGATGCATACTTTTTAAAAGCATAAGATTGTTAAAGAATGAAGATGCTCTCACAATTATTTCAAGAACCCTTTGTTTTAAGGTTGCAAGGAATAAGTGTTTAAACAACAATCTGTTTTACATTATATCAGAAATTATGTTTAGTGATGTGCTCATATACTTAGGTCACAATGAACCCAGAATTTTTGAAGAATTAGTTACTTGATCCTTTTCAATTTTTCAAGATTTTTCCTCCTTAAATGTGGTATTCATGCATTCAAATTTAGTCTGGATCATCTTGTACAGGTCTGAGCAGGTTTTTTGTTTGTTTTTGATTGTTTGTTTGGATTTTGTTTGGTTTGTTTTTTGTTTTTAAAATATAATTTTTATTAACAGGTGTGTTATTAATTAATACCCTCACTTTAAAAAAAACTTCATGGTTGTTCATATGTAGCTTGGATATAAGATCTTAATATATGCACAAAATTTGAGATTAAATTCTTCTTTTGAAGAAAGAGGGAGATTGATAATGCAGTTATATTTCAAAAAGGATTTACATTTTGAATTATTTTAACTCACTATCAATTGCAAATTCTCATGACACTTATCTTGTCCTCAAAGGAAAGACCAAGAGATCTCTTTAGGCACTTAGATGTCTAATTTAAGACATTGTCTTATTCAGAACAAACAGTTCATATAGCAAAATAGCCACCTCAGGATAGGAATTAACATCTCCAGAACAGTTAAATCTTTCCCTGAAAGAACTTATATTCCTCCATTGAAAACTTATATGAATACCTGTTAGTGAAGTACCTCAAGTTAGGCAAGATGCATGTAGTACTAGGGTTCATGGAACAAGGCCAAAAAAAGATGTAATTTTTATCACATTTGTAGAGATTCTTGTTAAAAGTTTGATATGAATTTTGTGATCAAATATGAGAAAAAGTTAAAACCAGGGCCAGTTATCTCATCTGAAATGTTTAGACATGTCTGAAGAACAGTCTTTGAAAAACTGCAAATATTTGTGAATGTTGTTTTGCACATGTGGAAGATGGATGAGTATAAATTTTCCATTTGCCGATTTTCAGGAACAGCAGGGGTGCTGGGAGCTATGACATCAGCATCAGGCCCAATGAGGTGAACAGGGTCAGACACAGCCCTGGGACGTACATGGAGTGCCACAGGGACAGGGTTGTGCAGGCCAGTCCAGGAGGTCAGACCACTTAGTGGGTCTGGCAGGGCAGGGCTGCACTGCAGCTCAGGCAGGGCTGCACTCAGATGAAAGCAGAGTTCAAGGGTAGGGGTGGACCCCAGCTGTGACCATCCTGCAGCTCTGCCTGGGAGTCTCTTCCCACCACCACTGGCTGGATGGGGTCCACCCCTGGCTGTGCTGGCTCTACTTTGCTCTTGAGCCCCAAAACCTCTGGGGAAGGCTGGGACTGAAATACTTTCAAAAGGCTTCCATTGATAAGCTTTGCAGATATAACTATCTGTGCAGCTCTGTCTTATTTAACATTAGCTGTTACTTTATTTTTCATATGGTCTCCTTGACAACACACTGCAACAACAGGTAAATTCATTTTATAAAGGACTGGCCTCAAAATTCAGACTTCTTCATGGCAAGGGAAATTACCATTTTCATGATTTTCACATCATAAAGCACAACGGGATGGTCAGAAGAGTCTGATTCAGTAGCTCTTAATAACACTGAATAAGTCCAAAATTAAATGCAACTCTTTGAGAGCATCAACCGTAAAAGGATTCACTGTCCATCATATGTTGTAAGGTACATCCTGATGTGTAAGCTTACACATTTTACTTCAAAAGTGATATATGGAATTTCTGCATTTGGATGTAGCTGTTAATGAAGTGCAAAAAATTAGAGATATTTATCGCAGAGTGTTGCACATTTCAAAATTAATCTAAATTAAATCTTCCACTGTTCTCCTACTGACTGTCAAAATTTTAAAAGTAGTTGTTTGGTAACTTATATATGATTTATACTTGTCAATGCCTGTATTTGGAAACTCAGAGGTAGCATAAAGAGTTCATTCTTATATACTCAGCTTGCAGAGTAAAAATATCTAAAGATTAAATAACTGGTTTTTAATTATTTTAAAAATATGCATATTCTCCATAGCTATAGTTCACTTATTTCTGAAGTGGTAGTCAACATTAAAAGAAAAACTCTCTGTAACAACAATAGCATAGTTACTGTAGCATTCTGGCTTCTGAGGCTCCTGTACATTTAAGAGTAAATTTACTGTTTCCTTAGTTTCTCTACTTTTTTTTCTTCTTTAGCTAAATAACAGGAACACAGATAATGCAACAATTCTCTAAGCAATTCTTAGGAAATTATCACATATTGATGCAAGGAGAAAGAATCCCAACTGCAATTTCTATAAATGCTATAAATGATTGACATCTACTTAGGACAGTTGAGCTTACTGAACATAGGAGTCCTTTCAAAAAATATTGTATTGGTCTAAGTCAGTGTTGTCATAGGCAGGTAAACAACACAGAGCCATTCACTCACTCCCTTACAGAAGAATGGGGAAAAGATTGATAAGGGTAAAAGTGCAAAAATGTGGGTTGAGATAGAGATGGTTTAATAGAGAAAGACAAAGTTGCTCATACCAGAAAAGCAAAAAGAGGAATTCATTCACAACTGCTCTCAGCAGGCAGGTGTTCAGTTATCTCCAGGAAAGCAGGGTTTCATCCTCTATATCAGCTTCTTGGGAAAATAAAGGCCATAACTGCTGATGTTAACCCCTTCCTCCTTTCACTCCTGGCTTTTACTGTTGAGTACAATGTCATGTGTGGAATATCTCTTTGGTCAGCTGGGGTCAGCATTCCAGTTCTGTCCCCTGCCTAACTTCTTATGCAGCCTTATCCTACTTGATAGTGAGAAGGCATGAAAAGAAGCAGGAAAAACCATGATTCTCTGCAAGCACTGCTCAGACACAGCTAAAACATCAGGGTATCATCAACACTGTTTTCAGCACAAATCTAAAACATAGTCCTGTGTAAGCTACTACAAAGAAAATTAAACCTACCTTATCAATATCAGGACAGCCAGTTACAAGTTATATACATTAGTTGGTATTAATAGATGAAGATCATTTTGTGTCTTGGCATCCTGCTTCCACTGGCAGAGAAAGAGTGAATACTTCTCAGATACAGACAGAAATGTATTTATTAAATGCCGCAGTCATTCAAAGACAAACAGATGGCTGCTATTCAAACAGGGAAAAGCAGTGATTATACACATCTGTACAATACCAATAAACTCTAATATATCCGGAAGCAATTAACTGCTTTTTTTAGAGTAAAGCAAAGAGTTACTCAGAACAGCTTTCATTTCATTATTTGGTCAATTTTGCATAGTAGTTCTAACTATGCATAAATGGTTTTCATAATAGTGAACACAGTAGGCTTCAATGATTGGTTACTGTGAGTTGGAAAATGCTCACATGGAAGAATATTATAATTTCTTTCTGTCACAACCCCCCTATTTCTCTGATTCGCTGTTAATAGGAATTTGAGTCAAGATCTCTTTGTAAAATTATTGCCCAATTCTCTCTTAGCCCTTCACTGGACTGACATGCCAAAAATGTTGGGCCCAAATTGCATGCCGTATGTCAAGCTGGAAATGTACATAGGAGATAAAATCTGAAAGCTCTTGCCTCAAGACTTATGCTCTCTTGTGAGTTCTAATGTAGTGGCATCTATGTCTGCTACTGGACTTTAGTTTCACAGTTCATTATCCTACTACATTCCTGTGCAGCCTTTCCAATCAGACTTTAAATAACTAAATTCTCTCTCTAGAGTTAACGTTCATAGGCAATGGATTGTTGTTTAAGTAAATTAGCATACTTTGCCTAGCTAGCCTCATTTGTTTTAACATCCAACCGACTTTGACTATTCAATCCAGCAATATGTTATCAATTCCCAGATTTTGACCTATATCCAAAAAGTATGTCTAAACAGTGGACTCCAGTTGCCCACTGTCCTAAACAGTGGGTTTGTCTCTTGACTCCATTTTAAAACATCCAAGTGGTTATGTCCAGAGAAATTTTGTTTTGCACAGGACTAGTTTTAGTAATAAAAATGTAAGGTAGTCTGTCTTAACTGTCCTTGATCCTTGAAACAGGTTATTTATTCATTCCTGATACACTTTTTTTATCAGTGATACAGTCATGGACATCAAGGTCAACAGAGAATATCACCTTATTCAATTTGACTTTATGAATATAATACACTCTATATTTCATGCAGATATTTGGTACTAAGTACAATTATATTGGCTATCTTTACTTGTATAGACAGACCAGATTCCTTTTGCCTGGGCATAAGACCAACACTTTGGTTTAGAAGCCACCACCAAAGTTTAGACTTCTAAACTTTGGTTTAGAAGTCTACCACAAGACTGTGGTAGCACAGACCTCTGAGAACATGCAGATTAAGAGGAATTTCCTTCTTCTCTAAAGCAGTTGCAAAGCTTCAAGGACAGATGTGACATTTATCCCATTAGGTATAAGTCAAGACAAGGCAGTGTGTGTCAGTGTGTTATCTTTCAGGGGAAGCAAAAACTGATTCTCTAATAAGTCACTAATTTTTCTGGTCTAAATCAGAAACTAATCAAAATTATTTGGCTTGTTCTGAAATATTAGTCTAATCTTCTTTTTTCTTAATTTGTTATTGTGCGTATTTTTAATAATTCTATAAACTCCAAACCACTTTTAATTTTCTAGGCAAATATTTTCCAAAATGAAACCAGGCATAACTAAGCCCAGTAAATTATTTCTCAGAGACTCCATGAGAGCAGGACATCTTCTCATTATTCCAAGGTTAGTGAGTATTTGCCAGCAAGCTAGCTTTTTGTCTCATCTAACACACATACTATGAATGTCACCTAATTTACATTTTTAATACTTTATAATTGTGAATCCTCTGGTCGGTAGATATCCAGATATCTTGTCATCACTGTTGCTTCCATCAACCAGCAGATGTAATCCTATAGAAAATGAAACTATAAACATTAAAAAATCCTTAAAACTTTAAATTAATATTTAATAATATAAACGTGCTTGAGTAAATTAACATTCTTCATTTTTTACAGCATAAGTGTTTATATGTCCAAATTAAGGATTCTAGTATTGTAATAATTGACTGAAATATGATGAATTATGTTAATACATAAAGAAAAAATAATTTGTAATGCAAAGAAAAGGAAAATTGGAAGAAACATCTCATAGACCAAATACATTCATGCAGACATATCAGTTCCAACTGCAATATTTTTCTATAGGATATGAGTGGGAGATGGAAAGGGAAAACTGAAAATCAAATTTTAAGGGTTTCTTGAGTTCTGAAAGAAAGACATATTTTAAAATCTGAAAAAAAAGCAATTTGAACAAATCAAAAATCAAGCAAGAAAAGCCCCAAAAAACAGCAACAAATTCCATCAAACAAAAACCAAAAACAAAAACGAAACAAACCCAGAACTTCAGCATCCACTACCCACCTGCCCTTCCAAGCCCTTAATCCCACATATTGCAAGTAAAAAGGAATATATTGTAATAAGTATTCCAGAAAGGACAAGTATGCAAAAAGAAATTGAATCTTCATGGGTAAGACCAGGGGACCATCAGGAATTTGGTCTTGACAAACAATACTAAAAAATAAAGAAGAAAGAATTGTTGTCAATATATGCATAATATTTTATACACAGCAAAAATGCAGAGACAGTAAGATGTTAAAAAAGGGTCAGAGTCCCTGCAAGAAAATGTACACAGGACAGACAGAGAGAGAAATTCCTTCAATACTAAGCATGCTGTGCCTGATCAGTGCAATTCCTTCTCTGTAGCAAATTCCCCTTCACTTCCAGCAGAGAAAACTCTGCTTTTTGATTTGCCCCTCAGCACATTTTGCAGAAGGTATGTAAATATTTACCCACATAACTCATACTGTCAATATTGCAGGCACATATAGAGATGCCTGGGGCACAAACAAGCTTTCCAGAGGTGTCAGATGTAATCTATGTAATGCTGAAATCAATTCTGAAGCAATATTAATTTATAGGAAGCCAATCTTTTAATAGTAAGAAGATCACAATTACTTTAAGTAAGAAGCGTGCAGGGACACATCACCTTTCCCACATGTAATTCCCTTCTCTTTCCTTGTCATACTATTATTTCAATAAAGATACAACATGGGGGACAATATGAAATGGGAACACAACAAAGAGCTTTGATTGTTTGGGAATCTATAGATTTTGAACTACAAATACATTAAGAGCCATCCACATGTTCAGGCAAACTGGAAATTCAGTCAGTATCTATTTATCAGGATATCTGTTCTGTTGTTCAAGGAAGATGCAAACTCTTCATGCCCTTTACAGTAATTGTCACAGGATTCACATAAGAAATAAACCTGGGAAAGGTGCTATTTATATGAGTTACATAGAACTTAAAAATCAAGTTAATTCGCTAGTTCTTATCTGTATACTTTTCCAAGTGTATTTTTCCAAGATAAAAATATTCAGCAATAACAATTTCCAGTATAATGAGACTAAGTCTAAACTCTGAGAGTATAAACTGGTGGACTGCCTTGGGGATAGGCACAGGCTTCTGGCACTTTTTTATTTAGTATTATAGATACTGTCAAGGAGAAGAGCTCCCCTTATGAATTTCCCCAGCAACTAAATAAAAATGCACATGTGCATGCTTATGAACCTGCTTGGGTTTATAGACTGTTGAGAGGAATGTATTCCCTTCAGAACCCATGTGTGATGTGATTCAACACAAAATAATGATGTAGCTTCACTAAACTACTTGACACTAACCTATAGGATATAAACTATCAACATCAGTTATATTTTGGCATATTTCAAATTGTAATCATAGTTGAAGGAAGCTTATGCACAGTTTTATAGATATTTATACCTTGCATACCAGTCTTTCAGGTTATAGCTACTGACAGGGGACAGATCACCTAGTTTATGGGTTTCCTGTAAGGCTGGAAAATAGAATAAATAAAGACTAATATTTCAGTATTAAGTCAACAAGGTCTTACTTTTATGTCTGCCTGACAAATCAAAAATAATACAGGTAACTCAACATCTAAGGAAATAAAGTGTTTAACTGGGTTTATTTCTGGCCAGATGAAAAACATGCAATCCTAATAACTATATTATCTAACGCTACTACAACACATTAAGTCACAGCTAGGTCACAAAACCATTGTCTTGGCTGGAGTTCAAATAAAAATACTAATGTTTTGGGGTCAGTGAGGTTGCAGACACCTGAGTTTTCTTGAGCCTAGGAAAATTCTGCCTTTCTGTTTAAATTCTCAGTAGTCAAGTCCGAATTTCCACTCTTATTTAGTTATACCTAACTGTAACTAGCAATCCTTTGCTATTGATTTTGAGTACTGTAGGCAGGTTTCTTTTAAATAGGTACTGTACATTCAGCTATGTTTCAAAAATAAGTTTACAAAAAGTGAAGGAAAAATATTTTGAAAATATAACTGAAAAGAAATATTTTTGTGTCCTTTCTCCTTCCCCAACATTTTCATGTGAACATGAAATCATTTTACCTTGCACTGGTTATGAGTTTGAACTTCCCCATTTTGGCTGTCTCAAAAATTAGCAATGTGCAACTTTTGGCATCCTAGAGCCATATCTAAATGGAAATCTGGTAGAGTTTCCTTCAGCACCTCTTCAACCTGGAAGCCCTGGAGCCCTTTGTTTTCAAAGATAAATGGTAGCTCAGATCTTAACCTAATTTCAGATGATGTATCCAAATCTTAACTGAAAGTTTTTAGAATAGTGACAGGTTGGAATGGTAAAAAGTTAGAGGAGCAGAGAAAAAACCCTGATCATCTTAACAAGATTCTCATCAGATACATATGTTTCAAAGAAAATGAAGACATTGAGTCTACTCAAGTTTTCTGAATCTCTTAGACCTATCAGAAATTCAAAATTTAAGAGACTGATAACAAGAAAATAACCTGAACACGTTGTCTTTGAAAAAAAAAAAAACAAAAACACTCCTTGTGTAAATATTTCTGGAAGACATTTTTTACAACATAAAGATTTACATTTACAATAGATATTTGTGAAAATAAAAAGAATGAAAGTTTCATGTTTTGTTGCTTCCTAATCATACTTATTCTTGTTTATAGCAGCAAATATACAGCTTCTAATGACAGTGACAGTAGGTTATTTTTCCTTTATTTTCCCTCTCTATTTGTTAATGTTTCTTTTGTATTTGTTGTAAATGATTTGGTTTATATTGCAATGCTGTTCAGATTCTCCTAGATGAGCATCCCATCATTGATGGTAATTGATGCTGGCTGCCATGGAAATGTTAATTTGGTAGCAGTCAGTGTCAATCAGTCCTCATCAGTTATACTCACAGGAAATATGTGGTGGTCACTGTGATGACTAACAAGTAATCAAAGCTATTGACAGAAGGGGAAACTCTTAAAATACAAATGTGTATGTAGGTTCCTGGTCTTTTTTCCCTGTCATGCTCATTTAAGCATTATAAATAGAAGTGATAGGTAGCAAAATATTTAAAGTCAGTATGAAAATTTCCTTGTCTCTCATGTGCAAAAGGCAAGCAAACATGTATTTTTGAGCTTTAAGAAATTCAGTGTTTAAAAGTATAGTCTTCCACAGTGGGATTTAAAAGTCAAATACTTATTGAAATATTATTGAAATAAAACACAACAATCTATTTCTTCTAACATTGTCATTGCTAGTACTACAAGCATTCTAAGTATCTTTACCTGTAGGATTTCTCTAGCAGAAAAATATAGTTTAAAAGTCTATAGTTTAAAATATAGTTTAAAATAGTTTAAAAATAATAAGCGATATATTGGAGAGATGGAAATATCACAAAAATATGCACAAATGCACCAAGTACATTTTTGTCATTTTGTTCTCTCCAAATTATTTTTGTGGTTTTATTCACTTCAAATTGGACTAACTGGAGTTACTACTTTTTTGATAGAGCAATGCTAGCCATCTAAAGAATAAAAAGGTTCACTAAGAAGTTGTAGTCCTTCATAATTCTGCATGGCCTTCTGACAATGTGTTGTGATCTCATTTCAGAATGCCTACTAGCTTCTTCAATCACCTGAGGTAGGTAAAAATGAAAATATGAAATATTATAATTTACAGTGGGACTTATTTCCATCACACTAAGAGTGTGTGAAAAAAAAAAAACAAACTATTCCAATTACATTTAAATAGCATAGAGAACTATTAATAGAGCAAAAGAGGTCTTGGGGCTTGTGTGAATGCTTTTCACAATTTTCCTTGCAAATTTCACCCAAATATTCTTGCACATTTATTTAAAGACCTCTTCCCGTTTTATTTCAGTTGGAGGCAGTTCCTACAAGGAACAAATTCCATAGCCATTACTGAACTTCATCTTGATTGGTTGAGACAAGGGAAGAGAAAGTCAAGGAGGTTTTAATTGTGTTCTTCAGCTACCTGATGCATGATTACAAAAAAACAGTCAAAGTTTTCTTGGAAGAGCACATCAAAACCCAGACTGTGCAATCTCTGCCCTTGGAGATATTCCTACTTTGGCTGAAGGAAGATTGATCTTACTTTGTTGGTCCTGACTCAAGCAGTAGATTGGACTGAATTATCTTTCCCTTTAACACAAAGGCATTAACTTTAAATATATATCTTAGAGAAATGAGAAAAAAACCTTCTAATTAAAGGATATTGATGTAGTAGTCTTAAAAGCTTGTTTGGACTTGATGCTGGTTTGGGGGTTTTGAGGTAGGAGGGTGTTCTTTTTTTTCCCCTTTACTTTTAAAATGAAACCTTGGTTGAAGTTCAGCAGAATTTTCATTTCAGATGTGAATACATCCAAAATAAGAAGACCGAAGAAGCCATGGGGACCGTGTCTACATTGTAAAAGAGAGGGAGAGACACAAGTCTTTATAAAGCTGAGAAGACTGTTTTGCTGGTGTTTTTTCTGTTTTGTTTTCTCTTGCAGCCCAAACACATTGGTATCTATAAATTGTGAACTTCAGACTCCATTTTGCAAGATGTAAGGAGAGAGATGTGGATATATGGGGAAATTAAGGGTGAGAGTCCAACTGGTCTGACTGAAAGATTCTGGATTTGGTTGAAGTAGTAGGTAAGATACAAATGGTTGAAGCTGGAGCAATCTTGGCCATTTCACTGTTTGGAAGCAATCTGTAGAGTGACCAATCCCTGGAACAGTTCCTACATCCCAACTTGGACAAATCAATTTGTGTTTGTCCAAAATAGAGGAAGGGAACAGAATGATACTTAACTAGCAATAGTATGAGATCAGTTCCTTGCTCTGTTTTTCATGTCAGTATAGGCGTGCCACAAATCTTCCGAGCTCCAGTGTCCTGAAGTTGAGTGAAACCCTAAATGAGTGATTGTTAAATTTGTAATAATTTGGATAATGTTTTGTGCTAATGGTCTTTCAGTATGCAAACATGATTAGTTGGACAAGTAAAAGGTGTTTTATTTATATAGCAATGCATAGTCATCTATTTAGCTATTTATGGGTGATTGTGTTCATAGAAAGTTGTTTTTGAACCACACAGTTCACTGGCATTTAAGTACCACTGGAGAACATCAGTGATAAACAAAGTAAATGTTCAGATTATTTATTCATCATTGATTGCTATTTTGTAATTGAAAGCTTCTTACTCAGTCTTGGAGATAACCAAAAAGATTCTTATTTCTAGACAGTAAGTAGGGTCTTCATCAAATTAAGTATAGAGTTCTTTCTGCAGTTGAATCTAATGGAAGTATAATTAGAGAAAACACATGGAGATAGTTGGAAGGACCAGATATAAACTCAAAAAATAGCAGTCGCTGATATATTTTAAAACCCTCCAGAGTACAAGTAAATTTAGTAGGGATGAAATAATGCTGCTTAAACTGTGTTTGCACAACAATGATTATATGTTTATATTATTTATAGAAGAAATAATAATAATAATATCTGTAAAGATGAAATATGGTTAAGAGCATGTAGTTTATTTATATTGAAGCATGATAATACTCTTTTATTTAATTCTGATTTGATCAGGTTTTAGAGAGGCTATTAGAATATCTTGAACAACTAAGAAAATACCATAGTGACCTCTAAACTTCATGCAGATTTTTAGTTTCTGTCTTAATCTGTCTCCATTTCATGATACCTTTTCAAATTTCCGGAGGAAGACAACCTCCTCAAGAATTTCCTGTATTTATTTTGAAGAGTCTTTCCAAAATAGTACAAAGTGAGTATTTTGTACTTGTTTATTAACTTTTTTAATTACTTTTTTGTTTCTTTTTTGTTGAGCTCAGTGATTCACCTATGTCAGCTTTGACTGTTTCACCTATATCAGCTTTAACTTCACCTGAATTCTCTTCTTTTCTTGAACACAAAAGTCATGTGTAAAGATTTACCATGCTAAAGATTGTTTCTTGATATAAATCATTAAAGAGCAGCAAAACCTAACCCATGCCCAGCAATACAGTCACTGCAATGGGGAGGTTATGAGAAGTCGATCTTCCACCTCTTTGTATGTTATAAAAACCCTGCATTTACTTCATCCATTCCAATCTACCTACCTGACAGGTGCCAGGGGTTTTCCATGGGTAAGGCTGGCCCTAGGACATTCTCTTTGTTCAATCATTTAGCTGACTCTTGAAAGAGGAGTAGTCATACAACCATTTAAAACATATTACATAGAAAGGTATTTAGCAAAAACAGAAAAGTGTCCACAAGCTCAAGGACTGCCAAATTTAGAGAGAAAACTTCAGTCCAGAGCAATATCTTTCTAAGTTAAATAGGATTATTGCTTTCACATCTTCAAACTATGACAAATCTGTTTTGTATTCTGCACTTTCCATCTTCATTTATCCACAAGGGCTAACTGTACTTAACAGTAATGAAAATCACATGGTGGAGCTTAATGAATCAAAACCCTTGGCAGAGAAAAATTATGATTATGGTCTAGCAATTTGTTAGTTTTGAAATGAATTGATTTTGTGAGTTAGCGTCAACATCATCAAGAATAGGTCTATGAGGTCTTTGTTTATCACTATATAGCTTGATAAAATCAGCACCAAGTCTCTCTATCAAAGTCCAGACACCATGCTCTAGAAGTCTGAAATAAAATACTAGCCACATCTGGGATTAAACCAGTATGCTCCTTTTTGAAAATTCATTAGAATTCAAATGAAAACTCATTAATAAAAGTCAGGAGAGTGACATCCTAAAAGGCAGCACATTCATGATGCAGAGACTTAGAAAGGAAAAATAAACTACAGATGCTTAAAACACAACAATTTAAAAGACTCTTCAAAATTTTTAAAAGTACACCTTTATGTATTACCCATATTACCATATACTAAAAAGGTTACATCTTAGATGATATAGAATACATGTCAGTAACTTTCATAAGTGTCAGTGCATGGGGATGTGGGTGTATGTGTGTACAAGTGGAGGTGTGTGGTTAACACATATACTGTTCAGAATTTGTCTTAGAGTCAACTCTTACCCAGAATTATATTACCATTTTATGTTATCTTTTTGCTATTTAATTCCCATATTTAACAGAGCCCTTCGGAGAAGAAGAGTTTAAAATTATTTATTTTTTGTACATTATTTGGCAGTACTGCTACCTCTATGATTGCCACCTGGAATATTTTCTGTCGAGCTATTTCACAGGCTACAACAGACGTTTGTGGAAATGGATGGCATAAGTGTGTTCTTAGGTGGCGTTAGGGAAAGGGGAAGATGAGACAAAGATGAGTGCTGTATATCATACAAGGAAGACTAAATCCATCATAGGAATTAATTTTCTTAACTATTTTGATAATTCCGTGTTCAGTTTTAGACCATATAAGTCTAAGGATTGAGCTGTATACAAGAGAATGTTGTGGGAGGAATGAGGAGCTGTCCTTTGTGTGTAAGAGAAGTATAATTAAAAACTGACAGTACATAATATGAATCACCTGGAAAGACTGTGTTTCGGAACTGCTTCCTTCCAAAGGCCGGGGATATTGTAGAATGAGATTTTTGTCCCCAGTTTAGGTGCAGAATGCATAAGACTGTATGTGTCACGTGCACATTCCTGTATGAGATCAGTGACCATGTAGCTCGGTTGATTTAATTTACCTATACAGCACAGACTATGATGAACCAAGCAGATAGAACATGTCCCAGAGCATGTAATATATAATGTATATTTGCAACACTAAAAATTTCTAAAATAAAACCCAAAAAAACAAAACCAAAATAAAGCAAGTTAGCAATTTACAAATGATGAAAATTATATCTGTCAAATCAAGTAATTATTTTTAATTCTGATTTTATTTTTACAGAAAAAAAAGAAAATAAATAAAGCAATATTATTGTGAAAAATAAGCAATTAAATCTGTTCCATACATACTTCCTAGTAAATTCCCCTTCCTCTGCTGTTGTGCTGACCTTTTATTTCCCCTTTGAGTCTAAGATTGTGTGTTTTAGTTTTAGGAATGGTCACACCCAGCTTCCAGTATTGCCAGTTCTCAACCAGCAATGTAATTTTAATGACAGGGTTTCTTTTCCAGTAGTAATGTGGTATTGATGATTTCATCTTCCTTGCTGAAGAGTTTACTTGGGGATATTTTTATGTTTTCTAACAGACTTTACGAATAAATACAAAAATGAGGTTTATGTTATTTTCCATGAGGTTTCAAGTGCATGCTAGCACTAACTGTAACAGGAAGCTTTATGCTTATGTTCAGATAATTGTACAGGGACATGCAGCAGCCTTAGATGAGACTAAAGGTTCATCTGACACCTCTGTAGGTCTGAATGAAGCTGGCACCACAGCATTACATTGCTACAGGCTGTTCATACAGCTGTTCAGACATATTTTACCATGTCACCATCTTCTGTTTCATCTATTGCCAAACACAATTTTGTACATGGGGCACCTAGATATAAATCAGGTTGAACGCAAGGAGTTTCCTAGTATGTTATTTGAAACTTTCTATTTGATGCATACACAGGATGTTTGAAAAAAATACACCATTCACATCATCTTTCTGGTTTGAGCAATAGTTGAATGAAGGAAAGTAGAAGGAAGGTCTTACCTAAATTTAATATGGCATAGATAAAACATAACACAATCAAAAGTTGTAATTTATCAAAATTCAGATCAAGGGTTTCTGAGGGGTCTTGTTAGTTTTCTAATATAAAATAATTTAGCTTTTATATATTAGCACTTTTATTATTTGTTGAAATCCAAACATGTTTACAGTTCTTAAAATAAGAGGAGTATTTATATTCATTTATGCTTACTGTACCTGCATATTCTCCTGTGAAAAGACATACAATTTATAACCTTAAAATCAGAGCCATTCATTTGGAGCTAGAATTTAATATCAACATAACCAGCATTCGGGTACTATACCTGTATTATGGTGGACAGTCAGATCAGTGAACCAATACTAAGTTAAGGGACTAATTCCTTTAATTCCATTTCAAAATAAAATCTAGAATGAAAAGCATCAATGTGCTGTTTCTTATCTATGAATCAAAAAAAAATCTCATCAAATTTTTTAGGTAAGTCAGTCATATTAAGATTTTTCTGCTCATATCCAAGACATAGAACTTTTAAAAAAGATCACTTTTGACTTGAAAAATATCTAGTACTGCAATTTTTAGACGGAACAACTCTTATGGAAGTTAGAATCCCCTCTGTTTTCTTAATTAAAATTTAAAATATTAAAAATAGTGATGCCCTGGATGAATAGATTATATAGATATTTTCAAGATTCTAAACTGTATCTGACACAAAAGGTCTCTCAAACTCTTTAACTGTTATTCTATTTCATTATGATAATGTATGCTAGTTCAATGGGAATGAAACAAAACTATTTTGGTGTTGTATTATATCTGAATTACTTTCTTATTTAAGAAACGTTATTCTAAGATTTTAATTTTTATTATTTATTTCAATTCTGTATGCAGATATTAAAACCCCTGCATTTTAGCTCTGCATTCATACTGCTCTTTTTAAGCAATCACTCATTTAAGTTCTGATAACATGTCATAGAGCATGAACATTTTTTATTCCCCTGAAATGTTTAATCACACAACTATTACACTTTTAAAGGAGTCAGCAGACAGACTTCAAATCTGCATGTCTCAAACGTGAAATGTCAACTTGATTAGTTATGAAAGTAGGAATGAGTATATAGATTTAACAGCAATGAACACTTAGAGTTTAAAATGACTCAGTCACACATCTGTACTGTCAAGATAGCTATCCTAAACTTAGATCTCTAATTAGAATATTTATGCATTCTGTTGCTCTTGGTTGCAAAAAGATTCTTTCTGGTATAGACCTAATATAAAAATATCATATATTGTCCCTGTTTTCTAACATAGAAATTCTGGATAGGTACTTTCTTAGTTTATGACTCAAAATGCACTAGAAAATTATGTAGATAAACAGCTGACAGCTTTTGGATAGCATATTATTTTCTGATTTTTTTTAACAGGATGAAGAACAACTCCCTGAGATGTTTATTAATAAGGAAACTAGAGGGTTTTTTTCTGCCAGTATCTGCACCAACATTTAAAAGAACTCTACCAAAGTATTTATAGGACTTGTGGACCAACTGAGACTCAGTATATTAACGTATACATAACTTAAAAGGTATTTATCTCTGGAATAACAAGGTCTCTTCTATACCAATACAGGCACATTGGCATGGATGAGGACAGAGTTCTTGCAACCATGATCATAGAGCCAGAAACCGGCATTTGCTCTTGTTAAAGTTCATATTGCTCATGGGCGCCCAGCCCTTTGATTTTTCAAAATCTCTCTGCAGGGCCTCAGTGCTTTCAAAGGAGTCTACAGCTCCTCCCAATGTAGTTTCAATCAAGCTTAATTTGCATGCCTTCAAGGACTGTATACCAGCCATTTATGAGGACATTGAAGAGAACTAGCCCTATAATGGATCCCTATAGGACCCTGGTAGTGGCTGGTCACCAGCCTGATGTAACAATTTACTGCAGCCCTTTGTGCCTGACCTGTGAGACAGTTCCTCACCCATCATATGATGTGTTTATTCAGCTGTGTGCTAGACATTTTGTCCATAAGAAAGACTGTGAGAGACGTTATCAAAAGCTTTACTGAAATCCAAAATAATTTAGATCAATTGGCTTCCCTTGATCAGATAAGTGAGTGACTTTGTCATAAAGGAAATTCAGTTTTTCAAGCAGGACTTGACCCTCAGTGTATCCCCTCAATGTAATCCCAATGCATTTGTGAGTGCAAAACTAATTATCCACTGAGAGATGAATTACAGTTAGAGAAGTGATGGTGCCTTCAGTTTCAAAAGAAAAGGGTCAGTGGGTGAGGCCTACAGGGCTAAAAATGAGATTAAGACGTACAGTAAGTAATTTAAGTCTTTCTGTATGCATAGATCTAATGGAGTTATCTGCAGGAATTTTGATACTAGCTAACTCTTCTGATAGATCTAACATGGAGTGATTTTGTTTCTTGTTGGTTTTGTTTTTTTTTTTTGTTTTGTTTTGTTTTTTGTTTTTGTTGTTGTTGTTATTAGGTCTGTCCATCTGAAACTCCATATATTAATTTTGCTTCTTTGTGAGAATTCCTTTTTTTTTCCTTTCGGCTCTGCGGCTGCTTCTGGAATGAAATAAGTACTTTTAGTGCCATAATGCTGCAGAAATAACCAGCAACAATCAGGGCATTAATGTTGTCTAATAAATTGTTCAGGAGAAAAGAGATAACCTCTGAAATTAGGTCTGTCCATCTGAAACTCCATATATTAATTTTGCTTCTTTGTGAGAATTCCTCATCGTGTTCCTGCAAGTCTTCTTTCAAGTAGCTTTCAAATAGATTCAATTCTGTCAAGCACCTGAGAGAACACCTGAAATACTACCAAAATATCACCAAAAAGCTGTGAGACTCCAACCAATTTCCTGCCTGTTTTTCTCCACTGTTTAACCCTTCCCTAGCTAGTTTCATCCAGCGGGCAGCAAAACACACAGCTGCTCCTTCACTCCCCACTCACAGTGGAATGGGGGAAAATATCAGAAAAAAACCCCTAAAATCCCTGTCTTGACATAAAAGCAGTTTAATCAGGCAGAAAAGGAAGGGAAAATAATAATAACAAAACTAGATACAATAGAAACAGAATTATTAATAATAATAATAATAATAACAAAATAACAAAAACATCAATAACAGTAATAGTAGAATTTGAAAATACAGAACAAGCAATATATATTGCATCACCTCAGCACGCAATAGCCAATAACCAACAATCTTTCTCCACAGTTGAGCATGATGCCATATGGTATGGAATTACCCCTTTGGCCAGTTTGGGTCAGCTGTAGCGGCTGTGTCTCCTCTCAACTTCCCGTGCCTTCCAGACTCCTTACTGGTAGGACACTATGAGAAGCTGATAAGTCCTTGACCACTGCTCAGCAACAACCATAATATCAGTATGTCATCAACATTCTCATGCTAAATCCAAAACACAGCACTGTACCAGCTACTAATAAGAAAAGTAACTCCTTCTCAAATGAAATCAGGACAGGGATACATTCCTGTAATTAACATATCCCATTAAATGTTTCAATGACAGAACTTGGCTCCAGGTTAGGAATTGAACCTTAAGAGTAGAAAGGTAAATAATAACTTTAATTGGAAATTTTTCTCAAAAGAAAAAATACAGTCTGAAAAAATAACCAAAAAGAAAAATTGCTAATAGACATAGCAATAGAATAACAATTTTAGAAAAAAAAATATTTTAAAATACAATTAAAATTGTCTCAATAATTGCTTTTTTAGAGTGTTTTTGCTAGAGGCTACTGGCCTTATTAAAAAAAAAAATTATTCTTGAATTCTTTTTTTTTGCTATTTTTCAGCTGAATGAAGATCATTGAAAGAAAAGGAATGAAATAGCAGCAAACAAAACCAAACCAAAACAACATACCCCTCCCCCAGCAAGAAGCCCTCAAGCAAACAGAATACTAAGAATTCAGCATCAGTCTTTAGGTAAACGTTTAAATGGAATGGATAATCTTGATTTGGAATTGAATTAAAGCCAATAAGGTTAAAAATAGATGAACATTTAGAGAATGAGAAGATTTAAATAGAACACTTTGAAATCAAACTTTATATTTTAATTGTTTTGGTTGTTTTAATGGTAAGTACTGATTTATAAATTTTATAAGAATATCATAAAGAAGATGCTGGTATGCTGGTATTTCAATAAACAGAACAGAACACAGCATAACAATATTGGCCCAGTACAAATTTTCTTTCCTAATTTTCTAATTAATTCTATTTAGTTCACAATTTCAGGATGGTAAACTTGGGACAGAAAGATGAATGGTAGGTACCTGCTATGGTTTCCAAATCTAGATATCAGATCAGGATCCCAGAGGTTGCAGATTCCTAATCTAAATTCAAAGTAAACAATACGGTTGATCCTGCTCTGCTTGTGCAGCTGAAATTATTGATCTAGTATCTGAAAATAAAATTATTGATCTAGTATCTGAAAATATGGGGATTTTAAATAATTTTTCTTCGATATTTCATTCCACTATCTTTGAGGTTTAAGAGTATTTGGTATCTGTATACCAGTTCAGGATTTTGCACAGGGAATATTCTCTACTGGTTGTTTACAGTGATAATCTGTACAAAGCAAGCCCAGCAGATATAAAGACTTGACTTTTTGTGCAAACAAAATCCTTTCTTCCCCTGGCTATTGAGGAAGCAACATTGGAAATTAAGATATACATCTGAATGTCTGTATATGTGTGAAGTCTATAAATTTTTTTCTGCTCAAAGATTTTTTTTCCCCTAGGAGAATTAGATGACATATTTTAAATTATGAGTAGAAAGTAAGCCGATAAAAACTTCTTAGGTCAAAGTTAACTTACTCCAAGTGCTACCTAAATAAAAGTATTTTACTAGCTAAGTGTCTCATTTAAGATTATATGTATTTTTCTCTTTTTAAGAGTCTAAACTTCACTTATGATATCAGTTTAGGACATGATTAATTTTTCTCATTTGAAATGTCTCAGGTTCGTAAACCCAAGTTATTTGCCCATGCTTTTACTTATAGTGAAAGGAAGCACTTTAAGAATGACTCATCAAATTTAGATCAAATTTAGAGGTCAGTTTTAGGATGTTGTAATTGCCTTTGGAGGTGCCTATCTATCTTTCCCAAGTAGAGTCCACTTATCTCAGCTGTCTGTCTCTGACTGTAGCCTGTTACAGAACTAGGCCTAAAATAGTATGTACTGTTAGATTCTAGAAATTATTAGAAACTGATTTTTTTTCCTGGCAATTAGGAGAGACTGGAGTTTTCAACAGACCTTTTGTTTTCTTCATTTCTAAAAAATTTTACAAATCTTTGAAGTGAGGAAAACTGTGACTTATTTTTTTCTTACAGAGCAGTTATATCTTTAAAACACTTGCTCATATTTTAAAGTTATAAAATCTTGAGTTCTACTGTTTTCTTCAGTTTTCACTGTTCTAATGTAACAGAGGACAAGTTACTTTTGACCTGTCATTTAATCGGAAAACTGCTATTTGCTAGTAGATTTTTTTCCTAAAGATAAATACTATTATGAAAGAAATTATTCCGGAAAAATAAGTTACAGTGAATTTCTCTATGTATCAGAGGGCTTTAGTTTACAATTTTAGCACATTCTATTCAGTGAGGGCAATCACTAGTCAAAGGATCTGAAGGCAACCAGGTTGCTTATTGCTGCATTTCATTAGTACATGACTTCAAATATACACTTATGCAGATGTATGTCAGTTACCATAAGTACCTACAGCAATCCGCCCACAGCAGATAGAATTTCATTGCAAGCTACTTTATTCTTATTTAGGATCACAGAATCATGGTTTGGGCTGGAAGGGACTTTAAAGATCACTAGTTTCAACCTCTCTGCCATGGGCAGGGATACCTTCCATCAGACCAGGAAGCTCAAAGCTCCATCCAACCTCACCTGAACACTGCCAGGGATAGAGTATTGGCAGCTTCTCTGGGCATCTTCCAGGGTGTCCTATCCCTTGTTTGGCCTTTTTTTCCTCTCTTTGCTCCAAACCCCACACTGAAACAGCCCTGTCAGCAAAGTCTGCACCCTACTCTAACACGGCTCACCCTGCCCATACCTCTCCCTACTGCCCTGCCCTCAGCCTGCCCTCACAGAGCCCTGCCCACCCATGCCAAAATGCAGGAGCATCATTCACACCTGTGTACCTCCAGGCCCATGGCTGGTACAGGCTCTCGTGTTCCAGCTGTGCTCCTTGGGCTCTCTCTGTGTTCAGAGCTGGGATTGATGGCATGCAGCAGGAGAAGGCTGTGCCACTGAGATATGACTGAGAGATTTTGCAGGCACCAGGTGAGGACAGGCAGCAAGCCAAAATATGGTCGGGCTCCTGTGAGTCATGTTGCTGTGCAGTGACACTGAGTGTCCCTTGATCTTCCTGGTGGAATTGAACTGTCACCACAGAGCTGCTGGAAAATAAAAACCAACGAACAAAAGATGCATGAGCCAGTCAGAATTATGGCCTGGTCTCTGGAAGAATGTGGGCTGAATTTATACTACTCCTTCCACATCCACAGCCTCTTCTGGATGTCTTACTCCTGCTTTTATTGCTCTAGAGGGAAAGAAATGTTCTGAGAGAAGAAAATGCTGCTGAGAGTTCACTTCTGACCCCCACAATGGGCTAAATGGTCAAGATTTCCAGTTGCTGGAGCAGCAGGTATTTCAGTGTCCCTGGTGTGTACTGGTGGGTTGAAAGCTATATTCTGCCCTTCCTCCAGAGCACACTGCTGCTGATGGACAGCTGTGCTGCAGCGTGCTCAGGCTAGTCTGGATTTCTGTCCCCAGGGAAGCTTTGTCTTCTACCATACAGACCAAAGCATGCTTCAGTAGCTCTCAGCACCTCCCTGTCGCTGCCCTGTCTGAGCACACAGACAGGGTAGTGGTTTTCCTGGGCAGAGTTATCTTCTCCAGAACCACTCTGTCCTCTGGAGCCATCCTGCCAACCCAGCACCTACCTGTGCTGCAGCCATTTCTGCTCACCGGGCATTCTCAGGGTCACTTCTGCTGAGCATCCTGAGCCAGGGTCACGCTGGACTGGCCATATGAGATTACTGTCATTCCCCAGGGAGGTCACAGCCTGTGGGTGCTGAGTACCCAGGAGAGCAACCAGCAATATTTTCTCCCCAAGTGGGTTGTCAGTGGCAGCAATACTGCCTGGGTTCTGAGATTATGGGGAAGGGTTCTGATTTATTGAGTTCATTAGCTACTGAAAAGCAAACTTTGTAAATAATAAAACACAGTAATCTGTGCTTTATTATTCTACTCTCTAGATTCAAACTACTGTATGAAATAACTTCACAAAATGCAATGGACATTTCTCTTAAGTGTGGAAAAAAATTATTTCTTTTGTTACTCTCTTGATTTTTCAAGATGACTACAGAAAGTGCACAGACAAACCTGGCAGAAATGGAAAACAAAACATAAGAGTAGGAAACAGAAATACAAGAATATAAGGAGTTTAAATTGTTTACATTCCAGTCTCGCCCTGAAGCAAAATACACTTTTGTCCGTGGAATTTTCTGCCTCTAAGCAAGTGCAGCATTTGGTATTGTTATAGCAATTAAAGCACAGATCTACTCACACAATGAATGGATTTTAGATTAGAATTCTGTTTTCAAAAGCACATAGCTGTGTAATTTAGAGACAAGATGTAACCAATATTCTACTTTTGTCTGAAAGTAAGTCCTATTTTTCACACCACAGTACAAAATTTTATTCACTAATGAAGATGATTCATATAGTGACGCATCCAGAAAAGACACACCTCCTCACCTTCAAAATTAAGCAACAGAAAAAGTAAACAAACAGAAAAGGCTACATGAAGGCTCCATGAAGGCTACACATTTGTTTTTCTTTGTATTTCCATTCTGATTATTTAGTAGATTCTAACCATCCTTTAAATTTAGAATTTGCATTGATTAGACAGTTACTACTAAAATGAAATTGTTTCTGTAGAAATTAAAGTACAGTCCACAGAGTTAGGAAAAGTAGGATCTACTTAAAGTAATTCATACCAAAATAGCAATTGATCTTGCTTTTTATTTTCCATGATTCCACTTCACAAAAGAAGACTATTATCTGAGAAGATGGCTAGACTGTTGATAAAAGCATCTTTTCTACATTAAGATTGAGAAGGTTTAATAATAATTAAGAGCATTTGAAAGGTAGCTGCCAGACACACTCCTAAAATCAAAGCTTTATTGTGCCTGTTACTGCACTATTATACAGAACAAAATACAATACTGTCCAAGAAGCTGGACACAGAAAGTACCTCAAGTCCCTCATAAAGGATCCAGGTTTTCAGCAATTGCATCTGAAGTGTAGGTAATGACACAGAAGTATTTTTGCTGATTTCTCTGAGGAAGACATTGCTTTTGCTACCTCTCATTTTTAAAAGTAATGTTTGCTTGTTTGACATTCAAATACAATATCTTAGCTAATGTTTATAGATGGGGTTTGGATACATTAAAGTTGCATTTTTCCTATATTTACCTGTTTAATATATTATTACAACTTATGAAAGAATAATATTGAAGTAAAATGTACCATGCAAAAATAATACATTATCATGCAAAAAATGAGGTATTTTTGCTGAGTTGCCAAATACTTGTCTTTAGGTTTCCTCTGGATTATCTTCAGCAGCAATAAGAGCTTAGCAACACTCTTCATTTTTGGTCTTTTTATTATTTCCACACTTAAGTTAAAAAAAAATTGCTTAAGGCAAAGCATGCTATGGAGACTTCCACAATAAAGCAAGAGGGGTGAGAGTACAGCTAACTAAGCATACTCTGTTTAACAAAAGAAAAGGACAAAAATAAAGGAAAAGGGCCTAAGCAGGACAATTCTACTTTTTTTTTTCTGTTTCTAGAGTGTGTCATGTGTGTTTACTATGAAGATTATTGTTAAATATGGTTTCTGCTTCATGAAGGAGTCAAGATATGCCATTTCTAATAATATAAGACTTATTACTGAATTTGGCAAAGAGACAGGAATATTGATGTACAAACACTATTTAAATTGAGATAATCTGTATCTGAAATTAAAGGGTTAAAGTGCAGGATACTGTACTGTACACATATTTTACCTTTACAGGACATGTATCTGCTGAGAGGGCTGTTCCTGATTGTCTTATTTAGTTGCTTACTTTTATGACTCAGTGTAAGTACAAATGATATTTCCAGCGTGATTTGGGCTAAAAAGAGAGCATCATTCTGGAGCTCTTAGGCATGTAAACACAGCAGAACAAGTAAAATATGATGCACAACTAACTGAGCATGTAAAAACCCATTCTGATACAGATTTAACAAATATTTTCCTCTTATGCCCTTTTTAATGTAACCTTTTGGAGAAAATTACTTAATATTGTGAAAATTCAGGCTTTGCTGTCTCTTCTAGATTTATATATCCTGTTCTCCTGCTTCCATCACCATCATCACCTTAGTGCTAAGCAAAATACCTTATTTTCAAATGCATTAAAATTACCAATTTTTGTTGAAGTTCATGTTGCAGTAGCTACAACTTCAGAGTTTGATTTAATGATGAGGTTTTTTGCACACAATAATTACATCTTATAGAACGTTTTCTATAAATTAATGGTTACAATTTAATTAAGTTTGTTTTCCATAGCTGTTTTTTAATTCTTCTTTTGTTATTTGGAAGGTAAATATTCACACCTGTTAAAAATTAAAGGGAAGGAAGAGAAAAGGAAAAAGTGAGAAGGTCACAGAGGGAGAGAAGTTAAAGTAGAGGGAGAAGAAAATTAGAGGGGGGAAGAAAACAGGATTGGAGGAGATCAAGGGAGGAAAGGGAAACAAAAGAAAAAACCCAAAAGAGGAAAAAAAAGTAAACAAATAAGAAATTTGAGCTCAGATGATGGATAAATTGAGTAGGAAGCTGTGAGAGATTTTTTTTCCAGGATAGTAAGATGCTCAATGTGATAAGTGGAGTTCTTCAATCAGTAACAATGCCAGCTGCACTACTAAATATTCACTTAGAACAGACATTCTGAAGTGGGCAAGTCAGTTTGGAATACTAAACAATCCTACAGCTGCTTTCCGCCTTTCTTTTGCATTAAAAATTATACTTTTTTGAGAGAAAATTTATATTTCATATGCCAGTGTTTTTCAATCATGAATGAAGCCATTTTTATTTTCTGTGACAAGGTGAAGGGCTAAAAGTCTTTCAGTATGTTTCCTTTCTCTACTAAGAGAATCAGTTATGACTGGAAAGTATTGCACTGCAGGCATTTTTTATCAGATGCTGAGACTTTCATTTTTATTTATATGATGTATTACTTTCTGCCCACTTCAGATGCTTTGCCTGACACCTAACACCAGCTCCAAGAGATATTTGTCAAATTGGCAACTGGTAAAAAGAAGAGACTGGCTTTATTATCTTTGTCCTCTCCCTTGCTCAGACCTCCCATAAGGCCCATGCAGTATCCTCAATCCAGCGAAGATTTTTGGAGGCTTGAATGTTACTGGACACTTGAATAAATTTCTGTCAACTGTTAATTGCTTGCTGGTGTTTAGAAAATAATTTGTGACCTCAAAATCCAAATATTACCAGTAACATTGAAGTCACCTAACAAACCACCTAGGGATCTGATTCAGTTATCTAAACATAGTTTCTCAACTCATCTCAGATGCCCTAAAACTCATTTTTCATAAAGACACAGATCTTCTATAGAAACTGTGTTCAGCACATCAGCCCCATGCACATATTGGAAGACAATGTATTTTATAACAGTGGGCATGTTGTTTTGATGGGAAAAACTACAAAAATATATTTTTATCTGAGGATCCTCTTTGTGTAAAATATACATTCTTTCAATAAATTATATTAATGAAAAGTAAGAAATGCATCCTAAAATGTGCATGTCTATATGCATGCAGAAAAATTTTAATGCATATAGGGTTAGCAGGGCTTGGAGAAGAGATTTTCTCTTTTGAGTAATGCTGCAAAAATAAAAAACCTGTGTATTTTTATGGAAAATCGAGTACTGATGTCAGTAATCCCCAGAAGTGTGATTTTACTAGCAGTTAAAGGAATAAAAGCATTGCTGTTTGCAACTCATAAATGTGGGATGGACTTCAGTAAAATCAAATAAATGGATGAAAGTACAACTTTTTTCTTTTTAAGAAGGGGCAGTCATGAAGATGTAGCACAATATATTGGAACTGAAATCTGTTAATTCAATTTCTGATTTTTTTCAGCAATAATAATTCGAAAATATCATTACTGTTATTAAATTTTAGAATGCTCTGCCTTTTCAGTATCTTACACATGCAGAAAGCTTCCTAGGGTCACGTCACTCAGAGTGCCATCAAAACTCAAGGAGATGTCAGCGTCAGATTAGCATCCCCTAAACTGGTGCACAAATTGAAGTGTGCTGCTGTCTGTGCCTTACTACCCCAGCTCCAGACCATCCCTGTGGCAGCAGCAATGTGGGATTGAAGGACAGTACTTTTGATTGAAGTTCATGTTATATGGATTTGATAAATGCTTATCTTTTTAGGAGAATTTTTTAGGAGAATCTACTGTATTGTTACTACTGGTGATAATAATAGTTTTCCTTAATTTGTAAGTTATATAATTATCTCTGGAATACAGTTTTATTGTTAAAAGCACTAAATACTCCCCTTTGATGCATACAGTAATCTTAACACAGTTTCAGTGCTTGAAATTCCTCTGGGGCAGACTTTACCTGTGAGGGAAATTCTACTCTCACAGTTGCCATAATTTTTTTTTCTTGTATTTTGATTATTGCTTTAATAAGAATAAAAAGGAAAATAATAATCAAATTGTATTTTTACAGATGTATCAGACAAAAATATGTGGTGTACCTTCAGAGCTGAGACATTTTCCAAATGTCAGAAGAAAGCAAACAGCACCACAGGCTGTACTGTGCCTGCTTTTTAGCTGAGCAGTTAACAGCACGCAGCATTTGTCTAACCAAATTACTTTTGAATGGACTTCATTACAGTGAATAATCATAAAAATAAATATTTAGAGAGTTTCAGACATATACATTGCCAGAACTTACATATTACTTCATATCTGCTGCATCATTTCTACAAACATGCATGCTAGAAATGAAGGATGTGAAAATAGTCATGAGAACTGCTCGATGCCTTTGGACAGAAAGCAAGCATGATGCAAACAGTGTATCTGTAGCTCTGGTAAGATCTTTTATAGATAAGAGATGGATAAATTTGCTTGCATTTTCTTCTGAAACCTTCTGCTTTTGTGTACTTAAGAGGACAAGACCATTAAATGTATTAAGCTGAATAATTTTATTAGTTTTGGAAGTCTGCTGTGCATCAGCCATTGCTACTGGAAAAGGTCTACATTTCACAAACAGGTAATGCAAACCAATAGAAGGTAATTTTTTAAGCAAAACAAGTGAAAATGGTGATCAAGCATCCTCACACAGGTATTCCAGCATTTTGTTTCTTTGGGCCAGCTGTAGGCTGGTTCTAACCACTGCAACATTTAATGCATTCTGAAAAGCTGAACATGATGCCTCAAATTTTGTTCTGGATCCAAGAAACACACCACATAAATGGAGCTACAAATGGCAGAGTGTAAAGGGCTCTACTATGAGCCCTGACCTCCCTTCTGCTGTTGTGTGCACGAGAAGCAGTGAGATACCCACAGCAGGTGCAGACCGCTCAGCCTGAGGTCTTGCTCTTGATTCTGGGGGTGCACCTTTCTCCCTCCCCCACCCCCAACTACTGCTACAGACTACAACCCCATCATACACTCCTACACTGTGACACAAAGTACTATTGCTCCCTTCTCCCAAGGGCCTGGCAGTTCCCACTGGAATGACACCTATACCCATTGCACAAGTCTCACAATCCTTGTTTTCAGTGTAATTCAAAGAACAAATCCCATTCAAGCAGTGAATACTCTTTCCCACAGCTTTTGTGGCCCCTGGTTGAGCTACATATATTATATAACCCTGTAAAAGCAAGGAAAAATCAGGAAATGCTGCAGATCAGTAAACCTGTTAGGAGAGAAACAAAAGCCTTGTAAAAATATCCAGTACCAATGCAAAGAAGACCAGGGCTCTGACAACACAACAAGGCTCATCAGTTTGCTGCACTCCTGGTGGATCCATCTAGTTTGATACCTCTGGCACTTAGCAGTGTTATGCTGTAGCCTGCACATCCCACTGTGCTAACAAGATAGAAACCTGTTAGTGATTCTTCCTGATCCTTATTAGGGCAATAAAGGTGTCAGCTGATGTATGCTGTGGTTGAATGACCATCTGTTCAGGGGTAAACAAGTCACTAGAATGCTGGAATAAACATCAAGAAGCTTCTCTGCATTATGGCTTCTGCAGTAAACCCTGCCACACAAAATGCAGTCACCATTTCAGACATTTCAAGATAACAGGCTGGCAACAGCTTTAGATATCCTGAATTTACCTGCATAGAATCACATCCTGAAGCAATTGCGTGTTTTGTAAGAGAACTGCTGCTGATTTCACTGGACAAATTCCTTCACAGATGGCACATACTTAGCTACATTTATGCAGTTGATTGCCCCAGGATAGATTTTGTGCCAGAACTCTTGCTCCCTGAGGAAGTGTTTTTATTTTAGTGTTTTTATTTTTCTGGGTAGCTCTTGGAAACTGGTCTTTCTTGCTCTCAGACCAAAAGCTTGGAGAACTGACTAGACTCCATGGTGTTCCTTGAAAACTGGAAAATATAAGGGCTGTAAATAATTGCTCTGGATTATTATAACAGTATTTTTTAATACATTTGACACAAACAGAAGATGGTTTTCCTGTTTTTAAAAAACTCAGTGGGCTCACATTTTTTTTTCTCTGTGAAATTTCAAAAGCACACAAAATTTTATTAGACTTTCACAGATGTATGTTAAGTAATTATTGCTAATAAAAAAGAATGCATTTAGGTAGAAGATGATCAATTACATCTAATTCTGCTCTTTTATATAATGTGAAGGACATTCCATAGAAGAAAATAATTTCAAAATGAGCAATCAAAATGTTCTGTTCCATTTTGAAAGGGAACACACTGACATTGAAATGCTCCACTTAAAGAAATTATCAAAATAGTTATTTATCCTAAGAGACATTTGGCACAAGTCACTGTTTTCAAACCCCTTTGTAATCTTCCTAAACTTTCATTTTAGTCACAGACTACTGAATTTTAAATGTAAAACTTATCTTTAATATGAGTATGCTGGGCACACAGTTTGTCCAAGTAGATAAAGATTTTCTGCTTTCCTAGACTATGTTTTGTCTCAGTACCTTTCTCTTGCCTGACAGGGACAAACCTCTGCATTTAATCTGGACTCAGATGGAGTATTTATTATTCATGGTAGGGCAGAATTATGGTTTGACTGTCCATATTCCCAAATCATCCTCTCTCCCTCCGTCCTAAGCTCATGGGTCTGCTTCTGCAAGTGAAGACTGTTTTCGGCCATGGAGGAGACAAAATGGGACAACTACTACCTTGAGTAACCAGTACCTTCAATGACTACTGCAATAACTCCTTTTCAAGTATACATATTTAGAACATGTGAATTCTTAGTTTCCTATTAAAGTATCTTTTCTCGGGGCAGGGGGGTGGGAGGGGGCAAATGGGTGGGCAGGAAATAGAAAAATCTCTTTTCCTTTTTAAAGGAAAATATTCTGAAACAGAAATTATGACCTGCTAATAGGATTTTAAATTATTGCTGTAGACACAGGAACTTAGTCATAGTCTTTCTAGAAACTGATTGCTGTTACACTTTTTTACACTTGGTTTCCATAGTTACATGTTTTTACACTTGGTTTCCATAGTCTTTCCATAGTCTTCCTTGCTTCTTTCCCACATGAATACAGTGCCACTCTCTAAGTAATGACAAAGCATGTTATTTTGAGACTTAGAACTTGTTCCCTCTATATTCCCTCCTTTCCTTTCCCAGCTCCTGTCCCAGCTTCACCATTTTTTCACCTTACATTATAACTTCGTGAATGCAATCCTCACAATTTCCTCTACTTCCTTAAGGCTGCTGCATCTTGAAAGTCAGAATGAAGCTGCAGTTTGAAACAGCCAGTGGTGACATAGGATTCTTTTAGCTGCAAGCACTTCTGTAGGTACACAATTTGTAGTAATTGGGAATGGGACTGTGGCTGAGCCCCATCCCTAATGGGCTACAGCTGTGAAAAGCAGGTGAGCAGTATTGAAGGTAATGAGACATGGAGTGCCCAGGTACACTAAACGATCATGAAAGGGAACAGGTGCAATGCATGAACAATCAAAGGCATAAAAGGTTGGGCTTAGGAAAAAGAAGGGCTGATGCTTGAAGCCTTCTGGAGAGGTTTGGTGTTACTTTCTATGGGTTGGAGATTTCTGAAATTGTATGGTGATACTCTGTGTATCATGGTTGTCTCAACTACAACACATGCTGTGACAAACTACAATCTCCTGTTTCTCTTGGTGTTATCTCTGCTTTTTCTCCCTCAACAATTCACTTTTTTCCTTTCACCAAGGCTTCTCACAGCTCTTCTTCTAATAACCTGGTGTTAATGGCAGCCTCTAGATGCCAGAGGCACAGGGCAAGAGGGAGAAAATGCCATAAGTCTGAGTTATTTACTTTCATAGAAACAAAGATAGCAATTATCCTCTTATTCATGATGTGTTTTCATGAACATTCTGGTTTAGATATCTCTCTCTTTGCTGCTCCTCTTATGTGCATTATTTTTAGATGCTGGAGTACTAAGTACTGGAACATCTGTCTTTGCAGGTAAAATTGAAATACATCTGCTCCCTAACTCCCTTTTACTTCTGAAATGGTATGCAAAGAAAGAAAGGGGAAAAGGGAATAGTCTTTACACCAGTTGCATTTTGTCCTGCTTTATTTTCCTCTCTGCTTTCAAAAGCCTAGGGACTGGGGTGCATTAAGCACAACATCATGTGCTGGGCAAAGGAGGTGATTATCCCACTCTGCTCTGCACTGGGGCAACCTCAGTTTGAATATTGTGTGCAGTTTTAGGCACCACAATATGAGAAAGACAATAAACTATTAGAGAGTACCCAAAGGAGGGCCACAAGGAAAGTGAAGGGTCTGGAGGGGAAGACTTATGAGGAGCACCTGAGGTCACTTGGTCTGTTCAGCCTGGAAGAGATTGAGGGGAGAACTCACCACAGTCTACAACTTTCTCATGAAGAGAAGATGAAGGTCAGGTGCACATTTCTTCTCCCTGGTCATGGGTGACAGGACTTAAAAATGGGATGAAGCTGAGTCAGGGGAGGTTTAGGCTGGATAGCAGGAAAGATTTTCCACTCAGAAGGTGGTTAAGCACTGGAACAAGCTCCCCATGGAAGTGGTCACAGCCCCAGCCTGTGTGAGTTCAAGAAGCGTTTGGACAAGACCCAGGCACATGGTGTGACACTTGGACTGTCTGGCACAGGATCAGGAGTTAGAATATGCCTGAGTTGGAAGGCACTCATGTGGATGACCAAGTCCATGATTCTGTGACTCAGAAGCTATAACCATCAGAGACTAGGGAAATGTGAGTCCTAATTTTAATTCTAAAAGTAAAGATGAAAGTTTTTTGGTTTTTTTTAATTCAGTGTCTTTTAAGATAACCAAGTTTTTCAAGTATTGTCTGCATTTGTGACTCCTTCTTTCCTATCTTTTCCCTCTTATGCTCTCTGTAGCTGTTTTTTTCTGCCTCAGAGATAGTAAGTAGATAACAGAATTAAGGATGACAATATAAGATGAGAACTCCCAGATTCTTAAGTGGAAACAAAAATTTCTTTTTTGATGGTGATGGAACACAAGCTGTCAGAGATTCTTCATTCTCAAATAATCATTCTAGTGACAATGCACAAGAGCTAGATATACTAGGACTGATTGTAAAGCATTCTGGATTGACAAAATGCTGAACAGTAGCTGTCCATGATGAGGTGCCTCCAAGCATTTCTGAAGAATGCAGGAGCTTCATTAAGTTAATGTCTCCTCTAATCCTGCAGTGACAGAAAAGTGAGCTAAATCCTTACCTTTGTAAATCTATGCCACCCCACTGATATGGTTACAGCATTCCACTTTGCTGCAGCACTTGTAGTGCTTGTCCACTCTGAGATGTGATGAGTCCATTGAAATTAATTCAATCAGGGAATAAGACAAAGTGAAGCAAGCAACTGTTTTTAGTTTTATTTATTGATTTGGGGTTTTTTTGGGTTTTCAGTATCCATTTCAAGATTACAATGTTCTTTTAGAGATAGAGCCTTATCCCAACTATTGAACAAAATGCAAAAGGCAACATTAGCAGCTTCAACAAAATCACAGGCAACAATGAAGAATTTACGATGAAGAGCAGTATCGCGCTGCAGATAACACAAATTATAGGTGCTGCTAATTCTGTGAGACCTTCACTCAGTACTGAGACAAACAGTGAACAACTCTACATCTGCCAGAATTGCTGAGTTCTCAAACACATAAGAACTTTTGATTTAATATCCAGTTCTAAATGTTTTAGATTAGTGTAGTGGGCTGACCCAGGGTGGAAGTCAGCTACCTACTGAAGTCACTCTATCACTCCCCTTTGCAACTGGACAGAGGAGGGAATATGTAACAAAAGGTTCATGGGTTGAGATAAGAATCATGAGAGCTCACTCGCCAAAAACCATCACAGGCAAAACAGACCTGAATTGGAGATATTAATTGAATCTATTGCTAACAAAATAAAAGCAGGATAATGAGAAGTAAAATAAATCTTAAAACCACCTTCCCCTCACCCCTCCTGCCTTCCCAAGCTTTGTCTCCCCCCCTAGTGGCACAGGGAGGTGGGAAATGGGAGCTATGGTTGGTTCATAACAGGTTGTTCCTGCTGCTGCCTGTGGAGAAGAGTCCTTCTCCTGCTCTAGCATGGGGTCCCTCCAAGAAGAGACAGTCCTCCATGGACTTCTTCAACTTAAGTCCATCCCATAGGCAACAGTTCTTCACAAACTTCTGCAATGTGGTCATACTTCCAGAGATGCAGTCCTTCAAGGACAGCATGCTCCAGTGTGGGCTCCTTATTTGATCACAAGTCCTATCAGGAAACCTGCTGCAGTGTGAACTTCTCTCTCCATAGGTCTACAGGTCCCTGCCAGGAACCTCCCTCAACATCCCCCAGGTTCATATCCCAGTCTCAGGCATCCATCAGCCTTGGCAGGGGTCTCCACCAAGGGCTACAGGCAGATATCTGCTTCCACATGAATCTCCATGGGCTGCAGGGGCACAGCTGCTCCACCATGATCTGCTTTGGCATATGGAGCATCTCTTCCATCTCCTTCTCCGCTGACCTTAGTATCTGCAGGGCTGTTCCTCACACATATTCTCACTCCACTCTTCTCTGGATGAAATTACAAAAATTACAATTGCGCAACAACTCTTTTCTTTTTTTTCTTTTTTTTCTTAAATGTGCTATTACAGAAGTGCTGCCACCATTTCTGACTGGCCCATCTTTGGCCAGTGGTGTGTCCATTCCAGAGCCTTCTGTCAAGCTTCTCACAGAAGTCACATTGTAACCTTCCCACTACCAAAACCTGGCCATGCAAACCCAAAATTCAACTGATGTTCAAAATGGTGCTACATAAAATGTATGCCATCAGGCTAATATACTTAGTCTTTCAACAGAATTGCTACAATAGTACTTTAAACTGAATATTCAAATATTGTTTCTGCACAATAGTTATGACTTAGAAATTATTTTTATGGGAATACTGTCACCTATGGCTCTCCTGAGCTGAACACTATGGGTTTGCTGTACATCTCTGTCATGACATAGAATTTAAACCTCAAAATTCAATCCACACAATGGACTCCATCAGTTCCATCCTGTATCCCACAGTTAGTTTCCTCAGTTGCAGGCTGAAATCCTCTTCCGTTTCTCACTGACATATAAGCTGTGATACCTGTTTTGAACACCTATTTGTTTCTAATGCCTTCACGTAATTTTTACTCTTACAGTATGACAGTTGTATAGTCTACTCCATAAAAAAAAGCTTGAATGCATTATTGTAACACATATGTATTGTTGTTACTTTTTTCTATGGAAAGCTGAAGACATTTTTGTCATTTCTCTTCCATCTACTAAAATTAGAATAATATACTTGCTAACATGTTAAAATAACTGTGAAAAGTAGATTGAGTTGTCATGCAGTTTGGCCTTTCAATTGGTCATGAACCACTGGTGTGATTAAGGCAGGTGTATCTGAGCAGTGAGTCAGAGAACTCCAACGATTTCCACATAGTCTTTTAAGAACTGATTTAAAGAAGATGAAGATCTGGTTCAGCACATGAAATCACAAACCATGAGGTATATTTCTCATGTGTTCTTACACCTTTACTCTTTGCAAAGTGTGCTGTCAGTATTTGCATATGCACAGTCATACTTTGTCTAATGACAACTCAGTATATCTATATATATGAACCTGTGGGGTAAAATAGCTAAGATAGAATCAGTATGATTTTATTTTAGACAGTGAAAAATAAGAACAAAACAAAACCCAAATTCCCTCCACCCCCGTCTTACCCGTATCATCCTCACTCCTGACTCATCTACCTCTTCCCTCCTCCCTGAGCACTTTGGCAAGGACTGGGAATGGGACTTATGATCACATCACACTTTTTTTTTTGCTGCTTCTTCCTCTTCACATCCTTTCCCTGCTCCAGAATGGCATCCCACCCATGGGAGACAGTTCTCCACAAACTTTGCCAACATAAATCCTTCCCACAGGATGCTGTTCTTCACGAGGAATGCCAACATGGGTTCTTTCCAAGGGGTAGAGTCCTTCAGGAACAGCCTGTTCCAATGTGGGTCCTCACTGAGCTCCCAGGTCCTATATGAAAACCTGCTCTGGTGTTAGATCTCCATGGGATCACCGTGTCCTTTGGGGACGCACATCTGCTCTAGTGTGTGATCGTCCATGGGCTGCAGATGGGTATCTGCTACACCATGGACCTCCATGTGTGGCAGGTGAACAGCCTTCCTCGTCATGGGCTGCTTCATGAGCTGCAGGGGCATATCTGCTCTGACTCTTGTAGCATCTCTTCCCAAACTTCTTCCCTGACCTTGGTGTTGGCAGAACTATTTCTCAAATTTTATCACTGCTCTCCCCTGGTTTTTACCCTCTCTAAATACTGTCCCAGAACTATTGCAGCACTATACCAGCACTGTTGATGGGCTCATCTTTTGCCAGCAGTGGTGCTGTCTTGGAGCCAGATGGAATTTACCCTGACATGGGAGCAATTTCTGGTGTCTTTTCACAAAAGCCACTCTTGTAGCCTCTGCACTACCGAAAACCTTGACATGGAAATTAAATATATTTAGCAAAAATAGTTTCCTACACCTAAGTCAAAATAACATCATAACACCAACAAAGAGTGACTGGTTGCACTCATTTAACCCCTTGCCTCTTCATCATAATCACACATAAGTAAAGAAAAACCCAATTATTCTGTCATTTGCAATGGTTGATCCATACTGTTCCTGTTACCTCTCTCAATTACTGTCCTCCTCTCAAATTTTCAAGTGCTCTACCTCAGTCACCAAAAAGGACTGTGGTGGGCTGCTCTTGGATCGCCACCCACCAGGTGTCCACAAATTCACTTTATGACTACTCTCTTCTGCAGGACAGGAGGAAAAAAAAAAGAAAAATTTGTGCATCAAAATAAAGTCAGCTTAATCAAGAAAGGTGAAGGATGGACATGGAAGCAAAGGAAAACAAAAATATGTATTCTCTACTTGCCAACCAGTCACTTCTTGGGAAATAGGGCCTCATGATGTATAGCAGTTGCTTTTGAACATGAACACCTTAATTACAAATACCTCCCTCCTCCTCTTTTCACTTTTGTTTCAGAAAACAACATCACATGACACGGAAAAACCTTTTAGTGCATTTGGGTCAGCAGTCCTGGCTATGTCTCCTCCCAAGCTCTTGTTCACCCCCAGCCTGTTGGCCTTTGAAGCAGGCGTGAGGAGAGATAGGAGAGATAACCTTGATGCTGTATGAGCACTGCTCATACACTTGCACTCACTCACACGCTGCTCCCACTCCTCTGAAACAGACGTGTGATATTAATACCATCCTGGCTACACAGCGCAGCACTATAAACACTGCTGTGGGAAAAGCTAATTCCACCCCAGCCCTACCCTGTGTGCCAGCCTTCAGGTTACAGCAAAGAGAAATTTTTATGTAAACAGTTGTCTAGTCTTCCTATTCAGATGAGACATTATTCTGAAAAGGAGTTGAAGCTGGGATGAAAGAAGCTAAAAAGAAAATTATCTGTGCCCTTGCTATTATGACATTTGACAAGGAGAGTGGAATCCTCTGTATTCCTAGGAATCCTTATATAATCCTTATATTGTATAAAACATTGAACAAAATACACATAAAATATGTTTTCTGGCCTTGTGCCAAGAATATCTACAAGGCCTCAAAACCTCACTTGACAAGCCTCTTAAAAAGGCTTATGGTTCTTTATGTATTCTTGAGTTTGATGGAGAAATACAGACAAGATATTCTCAAAACAACAAAAAACTTTACTGAAAACTTCAGAACATCTGAGAACCTTGGCAAAAGTTTAGAGCAGCATTCAGTCAACGTAAAGAATTTCACAAAGCATTAATTTGGCACATTCAATTTAGCAAACTTCAAGCCTGTTCGATTTTATGCTACTCAAAACTCTGAGAAGAGGGAATTAGAAGAAGAAAGAGAAAAGATACAGCAAAGAACAAGTATAGCTACCACTCCTGGTTCTAGTGGTGTTTTACTGGCAGAAATTCCATGAGGAGATGGGATCAAGACTTGCTCACTTCATGCTTTGCCTTAAGCACTCTTTGGCTTTCCTGGGCCCTGCCCCCAGGTGGGGCTTTGCTCACTTGGCCACCCAGGAGCTGGGATAGCGGCTCCAGGGACAGGTGTGGAGCATTGCCTCTGTCGTTCCAGGGATTGGTGACCACTGCAGGGATGGGGTAGAGGCCTGGGTAGGTGCAGAACAGAGCATCACCTCACCAGAGCAAGGCCTGACCTTCCTTTTCCCCTCCAGATGCACCCAAAATGTTTTGAGCCAGCAATCCTTAGTCTCTTTTACTAGGTTTCCAAAATAATAAGTTGACCTCACAGCGAAGAGTTAATTACTTTAAATATTTGTTAAAATCTTTAAAATGTTTAAATCATTTGAGAGGGAGCATATTTTCACAAAATCTACTTCTAACATTAAAATATTCCCCCCTATGTTTATATTTCTAGTGCAAAAACCAGTTGCAATTAGAACAAAAAATTAATAACATAAATTAATGAAATCACAAGCTTTGATTTCTCTCTCTAGCAGACAAGACACTTCAGATTTTAGTCTGGTACATCTCAGTGGCAGTTCTAATATTACAATCAAGCTCTGTAATGAGCCTTCTTGAGTGAAAGGGAATCAGTTACAGGTCCTTCCTCTGATTAATATTTGAAATACTGATTGGATATGAGGTACTGAGTTTTTAAAAGTACCTACAAGTATTATAGAGATACCTAGCCATTTGTATGATAATAATCTAATCATTCTTTCATTTCATCTTCCTAATAATATTCCCTTTCTCTTTCTTACCTCCTGTTATTGGAATTTTGAGCAGTCTGTATAGAGAATCTTCAAATACATGCTGCAGCTTTCTTTTGGAGTCTTTACCACTTCAAAGACACCACCAGTCATAAAAGATTTCTGCATCATCTCTTTTTTTTAATGCAACATCATTATTTTCAGAAATGTATCTTATCATTAAGACATTAATTAAGTGTCTTTCATTTCTGGAAGTTTCTCTTCTTCCACCATCCATCCAGTGTGTCTATACAATGACTAGCCTCTTCTCCATTAAGCTGTTTGATATGATAATCATGTCTTCGTAGAGCAAAAATTGGTGTTAAACTTTCATAGAATCATGGAAGAAGTATTAATCAGTAAACCCAATTAATTATAAATATTGGGCTATTCATGTCTCCTTCCCGCCTACACTCAATTATATCTCTGCAAAAATGCACGACCATGTTGCAATTTATTTCTTGGTTCCTTTTGATTTATCACTATTATTCTGTTTGCAACATCATAGGACCCCCAGCAGTATTTTTAGCTGTGGATTTTCACTGTATGGTAGCAAAATGTTGTATGCAAAAGAATTTATCATTACTAGTTTTATGAGGAGCATTACTGTTTGTGTGGTATAGGCCTGACTGCAGATTCATAGTCAAATGTCCAGCAAACTGTCATCTCTTATTTTCTTTTAGATTTTATGTTCTTCACATTTTCTTTTTCGAGTGAATACCAATTCTTCAAATAAAGATACAATACCATTCAAGACTTTTTCTCCCTATTGTAATAAGTAATTATTTTTAATTTGTGGGTTTGCTTTTTTTTTCTGTCTTAGCTTATCTCTCAATTTAGAAAACAACAAATAAACAAAACCTCCCTCTTTGTTTCCCTAATTTATTTCCTAAAATCCAATATGCTAAATAATCCTAAAAAAGCAGACATTCCTTTACTATCCCAACAGATGACTCTTTTAGTCAAATACATCTACATTTAAGTTTTCTTTACAGCCATTTAGTTTTTGAGTTTCCTTGACAGCATAATACCAAATCAATCCTCTTGTGTTTTAAGATTATGATACTTTTTCAAACCTACATTCCCCAGTTTTGTAATCATATTCAAAATCCTGCATTGTATTTGAAATTATGCTTAACTTAAAAAATCAGAGAGCCTTATCATTTCATAGCATCCAGCAAAGCAGGTCATTTACATTCAGGTTGACTGAAAATGTAAAGGATGTTCCTCCTTTCTCAAATTTGAACTCTTTTTCCTCCCCTTTTAAAAATAACAGAGCAAAATAATCTAGCACACATTATCTGATTCATATGCAATACTGATTTTGCTTTTCTGTCTGAGAAATAACCAGCAATCAACTTTAAAGTCTAACTCAAAATGTCCAGGTCATACATTTTTTTCTAATTTGTTTTATTATTCCTTTTTGTATATAAATATGTCTTCCAATAAATATTTTTTAGGATGAAACTATGTCAGTAAACTTTCCTGCCTGTCTGAGCGTTCTTAAGGAATAGTTTTGCCATTAATTTTATCTTCCTATGGTTTTTAAAGCAGAAAACCTATTAATGTTTTCATTCAAGATTGGTTGAGTGTTTAGTTCCTGAAAAGTTTAGGTGAAAAATTGGACTTTATATTTTGGGTTTGCTATCGGCTTTAGTCATTGCTTTTCAGTTCACAACTTATAATATATTCAGTGATGTCTTTCAAATGCAAAATAAAGGATATAAAAATTGAAAATAGTTACAATATTTATTGTAATTATTTATTTTCATGACACTCAGGCTTTGTATGGTTCACTGTCAAACAGAAGACAATAACATGAGAAATGCCTGAAGCAAATATTCCTTTAAGGTGGCCTAAGGCTCTGCTCTACCTGGAAAACCAGTGAATGCCTGACAGGCAGGAAATACAATACTGGTTTTTCATCATTAATGTACTTCAAATTTTCATATTGTTTAACATTGTATGACAAAATAAAACATGTTTTTACTGTAAAATTCTTTCCCAAATAATTTCAAATTATTATGCATTACTCTTTAGCTCAAAATCATCTATGGTGGTGTATAACACTAAATACAACAAATTGAACTAGAATGAGACATACCATGACAAATGTTACCTAGTTTCAAGACAGCTCTGGCCTCCATGTGCTGAACTTACCTGTGAGGTATTATCAGCAAAATTTCAATTGCTCCTTGTGTCAAAGGCACACTGTCTTCAAAATACCAGCTGCATTTTCTTGAACTACAGGAGTTATCTAATTGCTATTTGCAAGTTAAAAAGAGTGGCCTGACTTCATTCCCTCCTTTCTCTCAAAACAGCTTAAAACAAAGAAAGCTTAATTAAATGCTAATATTAAACACTAAATGTTAATAAAGTTAAGGGCAACTCAAAGTTTAGTTTCCCTAAAAATCATTGCAACCATTGAGATGGTTCCTGTCATTCTATAAAAGTTCATTGGAAAATATTATAACAAATCCACTACAGTGTGAAAGAAGACCACCAAAAGGATTAGCAGCAAGCTTTTTACCTCAAAGAGCAAGTGATCTGCAGATTGGCTTAAAGTTTATAAATGAAGTGAAAATCAGAAGGATCCTAGACCAGCTCACATATTTAGTAATAAATATGTACAGTCTGAGAGTAATTATATAGAATGGGAACAAACCAACTCTACCTGCAGATTAATTGTGTTGGGTTGGAGATCCTATTTCTGCCTGTCAAGATTCCCACCAAAGAAAGCATATAGAGCATAAATTATTTGGGTCCTAAAAGCTCACTGTAATTTTAGATGATACTGTGTTAAGGAAATTTCGCTGTCTGACCATCCAGAAGCCACTCTGGCTGTCACACTCCCACCACCTGAGACTCACTGCTGGAACCAAAGACCATGGGCAGCTTCAGGGAGATGACAAGTGCCCATCATGATGTCCTACACACCCCACTCACACACTCAGACCAGGTTTCCATACTGGCTCAACCCTTGGATTTCCACAGCAGAATCTCAGACATCTGGATCCCTAAAACAATTTAATTGTGGTGCAATCATAGAATAGCAGGCCAAGCTGGTTCCTCTGAGGTCAGACCCTGACCAAAGGTCTCCTGGGCTTTCACACCCTCACAATTGGTGCATGGTAAAGGCTGGGGTCTTCCAGCTGATTGTCCCTGAGTTCCCGGTCACCTGGCTGGGCCACAGGCCCCTGTGCCCTCTGTTCTGCAAAGGATCAGCAGTTCACAGCCTCTTGGCCGGGGCTGCAACACCCAGAGCTCAGCCTGCACCTCGAACTGCAGCTGCACCCCGACCTACCAGCACTGAATGTATTCTGCAACAGTTGCAATAAACCTTAACTGAATAATTATGAAACAATATTACCAAAAGCAGAAGGGACCTCTGAGTTTCATCCGTTTCAGAGTAAAAGCACATTTAACTAAGAGTTAATAATATTATTATGTGAGATGGTAGGAAGGGAAAGGCCCAGTCTTCATCACTGTCAGGTAGAGACCAGTTTACATTTCGACATAAGAAGGAGTATGTTCTTTCTACAATCAAGGAGCCTTACCAAATTCAAGATTAGTTATTTCTGTTTCAAAATCAAATTTCTTTCCAAGGTAATGAAAATGTGTACTTTTAGTTCAGTTTTTATAGGGAGAAATTGAGCAATTATGTAGTAGAACACAACAGAATGGCTCAGAAAATAGGAATTAATGTAACTTAATGAAGTACATGATACTGACAAGATACAGAACAATGTATCCACAGTACAGTGAAAAGCCATACCACTGCAGTTCCAAGCTTGTTCCACATTTCTAACCAGTAAAAGTAAAAAGGACAGATAGATTTGGTTTTGAGAATATTAGTTTATCCAGGATATTTCAACATTGTACACATTTTCATAGGAAAATATATGCCATTATTTATCCCAGAGGAGTACATATATCATTATTTGATACACAATAAAAATTGTTTGTTTCTTTTCCATTTCATGCTCCAATTCTTAAAAATTACTTATTCACAGTCCTTCAAGAGGAAAACAAGAGGCTGAGCCCAGAGCCCCTTGCTGCTCTGAGGCTGGGCATCTCTGTCTCAAGCACACAACCTTCCCCTCTTGTTTAACAAATGAAATAGCAAGCCAGGTTGCAGCTATAAACTATGCAGTATTAACAAATAAATTTATTTTTGAAATTTACTTGTATGGTCACTTGATTTTAGTCCACTTCATTGGACTACAACCTGTTACTGTTGGGCTATTGATTCAATAGTTTGATCCAATAGCACAATCTCTGTACAAGTTTACATGCTTAGTGGAACTTTCCAGTTCCTCAAAATATTGTCAATACTACTGCAACATTTTCAGCAGATTTTAGTATTCTACGAACAAAACATCTGATTTGGCAGCACATCTCTTCCATGCACTTGGTTGTTGATATTGACTACACCACCATCTGAAGCTACTTTGAATACTCTAGTTTCCCCTCTTCTAAATAATCTCCCTTTTGAAAAAGAAAAGAATGAGAACAAGAAACAAGGAAGATGATAACACTTCTGTGCTTCATAGCTTTGAAACTGACACACCAGAAGGGTTTTTAAAATTCACAGTAATTAGAACTTTCATTCAAAGTATAGGCCAGTGAGAGCTGAATCAATACCCAGTTTAACATCTGGGAAAAAAAAACCTTAAAAAAACAAAAACCAAAACAACCAAAAACTCAAGAAAATAAGCATCAGTCACCAATTGCAAATAACACTTCAAAGCAATAAAATATTCCTTTATTCACAAGAAATTTGCAGACTGTCAGCTGAGAGCGAGGAGCTTGTATGAGCTGTTCTATCAAGGAAACAAGTGAATGTATTCCAGTTCAGAAGGGAAAATTATTTTCAAATATAAATACACGCCTTGTAAATTGGGAAAATTAATCACAAGGCTAATTTTGCAAGGAAGGGAATACTTAAGACAATACTTTAAAAATCTGATTTTTGCTTGTATTGAGTGTTATTCCTTGACAATTTAACTTAAATTAAACAGTTATTTTGTGGAGGTGTTCACCTTTCTCCATGATTACAGATGGAATTTAAAGTTTTAGATTAGAGGTATAACAGAAATAAAGATAGTCAGAGAGAGTCTGCCATCTCATATATATGACAAGTAGAACCTAATTCAAATCTATAGAAATTATTATAAATTTATTTCTATGCTTATGTTTGTCTGTAAATTTTTTTGTGTATGTATAAAATATTATGAGAAGGAATGATTAATATACTAGGAAAAAAAAGCTAAAATATAGTTAAAGTTGGACAATCTGAACTGGGACAGAGGACAAAAACCCAAATGAAAAATAACATTAAAAAATTAAAGCCCTGGATAAAGGAAAATAAAACCCACCATACTAATGTTCTCAGATCTGCTAATGGAAAAATTGAAGGACAAAGAAGCAAATAAAAGCAGGTAAAAAGCTCTTTGAAGTCTATGAAGTGAAAATGTAAATTAATGAAGCCAGAAAAAGTGATAAGATCTTTTATACTTATGTTTCAAAAAAATAATATGATTGTTTTTTAAGATATTAATGAATGAATATTCTGATCTTATAGTTTTGAGGATAAAGTACAAGCAACAGCTATTGCACTATTAAGAGTTACAGGCATTTTGGAGACTTTATTAAGATTTTATAAATTAAATCTTGGATTCATCATGACAAGCCTGTTTTGCCATTTCAATTCTTTTAAATTCCCACATAATTTAAAAGAATACATAAAATGATCACATCTACTTTCGTGACAGGATCTGCTAACCTTGTTTTGCTGAGCCTGAGGGGTAACTGAATGCCTGTCTCATTTTCTCAGAAGAGATTTGGCTGTAGTTCAGTCCAGTCATGAATATAATGTCACCCACGTTAAGGTTATTTTTGTGCTTTTGCTCACAGCCTATAGGCTTATTCTGGCAGCAAGAGATCTTTGACTAACCCCATTTTATGAGGGAACCTTCTCTGGGCACAAGCCCAAAATACACACCATTGCAGCGGTTCTATAGGGAATCCTAAGGAACTTAATGAATCAGCTCTATGACTTCTTTGCACTGAACCATTACAAATTTGCTGTGGAGTATCAGTGAATCTGATCCAAGAATTAATGCTATTGACCGGCTTAGCATGATTATTGCAGAGTTAAGCTTTAACCTAGAATTAAAGAGTTTTTTTAAACCAGAATCAGATCCAAACAAGCAAATTTACAATTTGCATCCATTAATTCAAACTGTAAGACAGAATTATGTGGAACTTGCATGAAACTTCTGGGGTTATAGGTATTAAAAAAATCCTTTTTTAGGGGTTCATGCCGCTACCTCTGTACTTGTATTTGTATCTGTATTTGTATTAGAAATGGAATTTGTAAATGTTTTGAGTGTCATTACCTCCTGCTGACTTTAGTGAAAAATGGAGTTACTCAGTGCCTTAAAAGTATTGGACTTTTATTGTTTTGCAATGTTATTAAAATTGTCAACTCAGCTTAAAATATCTGCTAAAGTTATAAAACTTCTAACTGGTACATTTGTTGCATTTGACTTTAAATGCAAAGAAGTCTGTTGTAGTTTACTCTGGTATAATTTTCTAGTCTAATCTACATTGATTAGATTATTAATTCCGCAAATTTCCTATTTTAGGAAAAAAAAAAAGGTTAAAAAAAAAAAGATTATTCCTTCACTTAGCTGAAGTGCCCTTAACATTTATACTCAAAGCTAATAATGCTGGAAGTGTACTGCATTAGCTGGTTTATCAGTTTTCCTGACAGCTTGGAGGCAGAGCCTCCCAATGTGGCATCAATACATAATGTGATCTTTTTCTGCAGAGGGTCATTCTTATTGGGAGACACATCATGTTATGACAAATGGCAGCCACAGTATTTCAGACACACATATCTAAAAGGGTACATAATGTTCAAGTGTTGGAAGAGGTAGGGGGACATACCATTTTCAATGTAATAGCTTTTTTTAAATGCATTTTCTGAGGTTTGTACTCTTTTGTGAAAGTCTCTGACTTAAAAATTGTTTTTGTCTTCTTGTTTTAAAATTATTTCATATATGATTATATTCACTAAAAAGAAACCATTTTAATTCACTGAGATCACATTAACCTTGACTTCAAAACAATAAAGAAGTAATTGTTTTTGAAGTAGACCTTTTAGCCTTCAGATTCTTCTTTTCAACATACCATAATAGATTGTTTAATTCTGTCACTCAAAAGTCAAATAATGCATTCTTTATACTTCTTAGCCTTTGTAGGGGTCAAATCCCTTTTTGTATCTGAGTCAAAGCCAGATTGCCAAACTACTTCACAGTATTTTGGAGAAAAGAGAGAAAGATATTTATGCAAGAATTTATACTAAAAGCTTTGTTAAAATAATGAATATAGCACTGAAATAAGAAAACTGAGGGAAAAAAAAATCCATTCTATCAGTCTTGTTGCAGTTTGAGCTTGGTCCATATGGAGAAGAGGTGAAGGATCCAGGGCACAAGATGCTATGGTCTGGTTTTTTCAGCTGGGGAATTGAGAGAGAGAAAAAAGTGGAAAAAAGTGAAAAAAGTGGGAAAAATAAAAAAGGAAATGAGGAAAAGGCAAAAAAGCAAAAGGGAAGGGAAGGGAAGGGAAGGGAAGGGAAGGGAAGGGAAGGGAAGGGAAGGGAAGGGAAGGGAAGGGAAAAAGAAGAAAAAATTCCATTAAGTATTTAGAGTCTCCCACTATCTAAAAAGAGGTTATTCAGAAGACAGTCATATTCTCTACTCTTATTATAGACTTGCAGAAGAAACTCCACAGTCACAAGCTGCAACATGGAAAATCACAGAGGCAACAATGAAGCGATACTTAACAATAAGAGTTTCTAAACCCTGTAAAAGATGTCCAAAGAGGATATGGAATCTCCATCCTAAGAAATTATTTGGGTGAAATCCTGAACAGTTTGACAGCAATTTTGAGGGTAGATCTACAACAGTGGGACATTGGACTAGGTGACCTTCAGAGATCTATTTCAACTTACATTTTTCTATGATTAGGTGAACTGTTTTGTTACAGTGTTTTAAGGACATAAAAAAGTTAAATTTACAAAACTGAAGTCGGGTCTTAATAGTATCTGCCAAATTTTGTTGCTCTATTTACTTGGCCAAGGGTTTTGGTGATCTATAGATCTATAGCTCTATAGATCTATAGATCTATAGCTCTCTATAGACAGCTTGCTGGAGTGTGTAACAGAGGCCAACTCTTTGTTGCACCTGTTTTAAATCAAATCAGGCATTGAAGTAGCTTATTGATTTGTCAATGACATCAACTGTCAAAGAGTTCAAGGTTGATAGCAGCCATACACCAGATACCAGACACTCCAAAAATGTCAGTTAAGCCCCTATACATTTTTAAGCACCTTTTTATAACTAATACCAACGCATTCTAATTCCCACATATACCTACAGTTTCACACTTCACAGGACATGAAGATGCACATCCTCCTTTCCTGTGAGAGTGAGTTCCCCCACTTATTTACACCTTTTCTGGGAGACATGGTGGTGCCCTTGCTTTACATCCACCCAGCTCCCTACAACCTGCTAATGCACATGAATGTGAGACAGAACACAGGCCTAGTGGGAAAGCAAAACAGAACAAAACAGTCCAATCAGTCAAAACAAGCAAACAAAAAATCCCCAAAGTATAAAGAATGACAATCAAACCTAAATGCCCAAAGTTGTCCTCCTCTGATCCTGTGTGGCATTCAGCTGATGCTCCAAGAGCATGCAAGTCCTCACTGCATCTTGTGTCATGCCTGACAGTGCAGCACTTGGATGTCCTAACCCACTGCAGTGTATTTAATTGCTGAGTCACACACCTGGTGCTTGTCACCATACTCATTCCACAGGCTTCTTTTCTGTATTGTTCTTTGACTACAATGTGGCCAAGATTCCAGGGTCCATGTGACAAATATATAGTCACTGACATTTAGACAGCTTAATCTGAAATGGAATCTCTACTTAGGTTTCACTAGCAGTGTTTAACTGCTCTATGGTCAACAAAAGAGAAGGGGCTAATATGGGAAGGGGAAATGCTGCTTTTGATAGCAGGGGAGAAATAAGTGGATAAAAAATATACCATGCTCATTATAGCAGAGAGAATAGAGAGCTGAGCATAGAGGGTCTGATAAAGTCTCATGGGAAAATGGGGTTTGCACTTCAGACTGGTTTGTGCTGTTCTATACCTTGTGCAAAGACGAAACAAAACTCTTTCACTCTAATTTTCAGCGTCAAAAAGAACATTTCTGCTTCTTCATTTTACAGACATTCCAAATATATAAATGAATTATCAGCATAGCTACTCTGTTTAGTTCAAAATCTGTAAATATTAACTTTCAAACAAGCTCTAACGTGGTTCATGGTGTACAGTGCTCTGTTTCACTGTGTTTAGTTGAAGCAATTAATCTTACAATAGAAAAAGCAGATTCAGCAAATGAAGTTTTAACAAATCTGGCTTTTGCAGATCTAAGACCCTGAAGCACCTGCAGCTCCCACAGCTTGTCCCAGTGTGAAAGGCTTATCAAGCACTATGTCATTACTCCACAGGTCAGATTTATAGAATCACCCTGCCCTCTCTTCAGATCTCTAGGAAGCTTTTTGCCTCCAGGGTTTCTTGATTCTATGGGAATTTCAGGACAAAGGTCCTTTAAGATTCAAGGGTCTGTTGGTCCCTGGGGACTGAACATTCCTCAGAATGGGGTAATTTTGAGGATGAAGACAGTTTCAACTGCAGAAAATCCATGAATGAGGATTATGAGAAAAAAAAACCAGAATCTGTGCATTTTTATCATACTCTGCAATCACATAAAAAAATAAACACAATATACAGAATCTAATGAATAAAAATATTTTTTAAAGATCTATTGTTATTTCCTCAGCTTGCTAAACCAGCAATCTCAACAGATTTTTAAAAGAGGTTTAAAAACACTATGCTGGAACAGCAGATTTATGAATACACAGGAGAAACAGGTGCAAGGGATGTAGGAAGAAAGAAAGATGCTGAGACGATATTATGTGAAACTATAGCATTGTATCTAATAATGTATTTTAGTTAAAGTCCTTGCTAAAGGATAAACCAAACTTTTGTTTTGTCTTTATGGACCTTCAAGAAAATGTTTAAGTCCATCAGTCTGTTTCCTATGAAATTAAACACAACACAGAAAACATAAATAATATGCTGGACATTGTGGAGAAGGTCAAAAGATGTGGAGGAAAAAGCCCTGTGATTTCTCAGAATCTTTCTTGTTATTGGGGGGTTTTTTGATTCCAAAAATTTTATAGGCATGATATTTACCACACAGATTCTCCTCTAGACTTCATTCAGAACTGATGTCTCTGTATCTTTAGCATAACCATAGCACATCATCTGTCAGACACAGCCCCTTCACTGTTGAACAGCACATTGTCAGTGCAGATGTGCATTTTCATTGTTGCTTATAATCACTACAGAATATAGTTGTATATTGACATTTAATGTCTTCTCTACCAGCAAAAAATATAATCCCAGCATTGGAATAGTTTCTAAGTAAACTCATCAGTATCTGGTGGAAAGGAAAGCTGAAGACTACATCACAGGCATTTTTCTTAATGAACTACTGATCTTTACAGGACTGATGCACTTCTGTCCTCCCTTCTCTGGCCTGTCTCTGCTGGAAACAGTAAGCTCAGCTCTACTTCACACTATCTGTAACAATAAAATCCCAAACAAACAAATTCATCTTCAAATCAGTCAAAAATAAAATAATTGATTTCACACAGTATGAGAAGTGGAGAGCTAAGAACTGATTTAAATCCTTGTCTGAGTATGTAAATCCCTGGTAGTGGATGAAAGTGGATAGTCTGGAGGATTTCCCTTTGTAGGTAAAACTGAAATACTATTAACTTGTATTCTTAGTTGAACAACTACTCATTTCTCTCTTTTATTCCAGATTGACTCTGAGATGATCATCTAGAATGAATCTACCACATGAAATACCTTTCAGAAGTTTCATAGAATCACAGAAAACGCTGAGTTGAAAGGGACTCAGCAGGATCATCAAGTCCAATTACTGGCCCTATGCAGGACTATCCCTGTGAGTCACACCACGTGCCCAACAGTATTGTCCAAATGCTTCTTGCATTCTCTCAGGCTGGTGCTGTGACTGCTTCCCTGGGAAGCCTGTTCCAGTGCCCTTCTTCTGGGTGAAGAACCTTTTCCTGATATCCAACCCAAAACTCCTCTGACTCAGCTTCATGCTGTTTCTTCAAGTCCTGTCACTGATCACAAGAGCGAAGTGCCCCTCATCCATCCCTCACAAGGATATTTTAGACTGCAACGAGGCTTCTTCTCACTCTCCTCCAGGCTGAGGAAACCAACTGACCACAGCAGTTCTTCATAAAGCTTTCCCTCCAGACCCTTCATCATCATTGTGACCCTCCTTTGGATGTTTTCTAACAGCTTAGTGTCCTTTTTATTTTGTTGTATCCCAAACTGCACACAATATTCAAGGTAAATCTGCACCAGTGCAGAGTAGATTGCCAAAGCTGTCTCATCTCTGCTATTTACATACACTTCCAGGTCTCTGATTCTTTTTGTATGTAGTTATGCAGGGTCTGTCTCTGTAATATTTATTTTAAAGGGGTAGGGAATGTTCATATTGAGACTGTCATTGGAACAGTTCATTTATGTCATTAAAATATCAAAATAGTTTCTCATGTAAAAAGGTCATGTGTCATTTAACACTTTCTAAAACAAATGCCAATCTTGGCCAAAGACTCAGCATAAGTCATCACCTATTTCCAGTTGGCAAATTGCAAATCTCAACCCTGGCTGGGTGGGTTTGAGAAACTTAAAATCAAGGGCATAGGTTTACGCATTACTTGGACCAAGCACATGACTAAATAATTTTTCTAAAAGCATAGACGTAGCCAATGTTCTGACCAAAATTCTACCTCAAATTAATGAAAATTTAACTCCATATCTGAGCAATAGAAATAAACCCATCTCCCACTTAGAGAGTGGGATTTCTTCTGTATATCATGGCTTCTCAGTATGGTTGTAATAGCAAGTCCAAAAGTACTTAAAATTTTACTACAAACTTTGTTACTTTGGGACCAATACAAGCAAGAGATTTATGATAAGGCAGAGGCCAGCTTTTCAAAACAAGTCTAGTTTTATTACTCAACTTGAATGTAAAGTTTTATGGGTTGGAATTGAAAAACAAAAATTTGATGTCCATATTGGCAGTATTGTGTTCTGCTGAATATGAAGCTTCATCTCTGTCTCACTTTTGAGCAGGAGAGTTTTTATCACTAATATCCTATTGAGAAAATCCGTTGTTCTAAATTCTGTTCATGCTGTTTTCATATGCCTCCTCAGTCAGGTATTCATTCAAACTTGATATATAGTCATTCATCTTTCATTGTTCTGTTAAAGAAATTCCAATCCACTGTTCAGATTTTTGTAGTTCTTTTGTGCCAATACAGACATGTTCATTTGCATAATGATGATCTCTTGTTTCCTTTTTTCAGACACAGAATTATCTTCACAGCCATTAAAAATAATAAAAAATTGGAATTAAAAAATAGATTTAGAAAAATGAGACCTACTTACATCTTATTGGAAATAATGCAGAGCCTCCTAATGCCCTGCGCACTATGTATATCTCACTGGTTTGTCATGGCATTATGTGCACAGTACGCTCAAATAACGTCAGAAAGCCCTGTTGATTGGATATCTGTCACTATATGTGGAAAGCAGGACTTTGTAAGATCTTTGAAGCTTTCAAATTTAGGCTTGTGCTGCAATACCTTCAAATTCCAGGTGGATTAGGAACTCCCAAAAATCTCCTTCTTTCTCTGTCCATCTTCATTGGCTTCCCTAAACTGCCCTCTCCTGCAATTTTTCCTACTGATAGAAAACCTAATGTCTCAATTAGGACCTTCAACAAGAAAAGATAAGTTGGCTAGAGTCTTGACATTAACTACTATATGAGTCAGAAGTAAGTATGATTAAACTCTGAAGAAATGACTTCAGTACAACTTATTTCCTTTAGGGTCTTTCGGGGACCATCCTATAGTATGGCAACTGTAGTATTTTCAAACCCATAAAACATATAGTTATAATGGATTCACGAGGATGCCAAAGCTAAATTCTTCTTCCTCCTTTTTCATTTAATCCCTCCTCTTTGTACAGAGAAAGATTTTTTAATATTTCTTAAGAAATTGACCTTCTGTGTTTATGTAATTTTGCACCTAAATTTGGTGAAATTAGAGAATTACAGAATAATGAGTTGTCATGAATACCTATCCAAATTATATATTGATTTTTTTTCGTCAATCCAGCTTGCTGTCAGTTTACCCATTTATTATGTCAATCGTGAATATTAGAGCAAGATTTTAATTGTGAATGACTTTCATAGTATCACAGAATGGTTGAAGTTTGCAAGGAAACTCTGCAGGTCATCTGGTCCAGCCCCCTTGCTCAACCACGGCCACTAAGAACAAGTTGTCCAGGATAGTGTCTAGATTTTTTTTCCCTATCTCCTAGGATCAAGACTCCACAACTACCCCCGGAAATCCAATTGTCACTGGGAACACTGAAAGAACCTGGTTCCATCTTCTTTGCACCCCCCCTTGAAGTATTTATGTTCATTGGTAAGAACTTCTCTCATCTGTGCTGGACAATCACAGCTCTCTCAGCTTTTCCTCATAGGAGAGATGCTTCATTCCTTTTCACATCTTTGTGGCCCTTTGTTGGACTCCAGGCGGTCCATGTCCCCCAGAGGAGCCCAGAACTGTACACGGCACTCCAGGTGCCTCAGCAGCACTAAGAACAAAGGAAGGATCACCTCCTTTAAACTGCCAGCAATACTCTGCTTGATGTAGCCCATTTTGTAAGGGGCACATTTCTAGTTTATGCTCTACCTTGTTACCCAGTGGCACTGCCAAATGTCTTTTGAGCTAGAAGACCTCCCCATATGCAGGACTTTGCATTTCTGCTTGTTGAACTTCCTGAGATTTCTATCTGCAGCCACATTTCACAGAGAAAAGCAAAGCACAATTCTTCCCAAGAATATTTCTGGGTTTCACATTCCCTGATCCTCAGAAAAAGGAAAACAATTCTTATCATTTGCTGTGCCTGCAAAAGTAGAATGCAATATGGAGATTGTTTACCCAAAGTAATGGTGTTTTGTTTCCTTAGCCTATCAGCCAAGAGTGTGTGTGTCGGGACTGTCAATGGACAGTCACGAGATTCTGTGCAGTTGGAGTGCAGTTGTGTGCAGGGTTGAGTGCTTGGAAGATTCAGTTTTAGATGTATAGAATAAGATAATATAATAAAGTAATTCCTTAGCCTTCTGATAAGATGGAGTCAGATGCATCATTCTCTTTCCCCTTGTCAGGGTTCCCTGCGAATACAATAGCTTTCAGCCCACTCCTCCAACCTCCTCAGGTCCCTGTAGAGGAAGTATACCCCTTTGGTGTCACAGCTACTCCTCTCAGCTCAGCCTGCCAACTTTCTGCCTCGTTATCCAGATCTTTACTGAACAGGGTAAAGAGGACCAGATTCAGTATTAGCCTCCAGGGCTCACCACTAGTCACTGTCCTCCAACTACATTTGGCGCTGCTGCTGACCCCTTCAAAATCAGTCAGAGAGTTTTCAATTCAGCTCACACTTCTCACTGTTTGTTCACTGTGCACTTTGATATTCCAACGAAGGGCAGCTGCTAAGGTTTTCAATACATCACTGCTAATATTATCTCGCTTGTATGCATTCCAGGCTCATACCTTTCTGTGTCAGGCTAATACTCTAGTCCTGATGTATGCCCTGTTTGCATGATTTTTAATGTATTGATTCTAATGCAACGTCTTCTGATAAATCATATTCATACCAAAGAGAAAGATTTGAAAGCTTACTTCTCTATACCTGCAATAATCAACTTCCCCTCAGTGCATAAATAACAACATTTTGGTCTACACCTGGTACCTGGAATCCACATAGAAGGAGAAGTTATAAGGCAGTTCCACAGTCACACATACAGTTCATATATTCCAAGAATTTTCATATCTACAGAATGCTGGCATTCAGGTTAATGCTCTGACCTGGGTAGGAAAAAGCTGGTATGGAAACTTGCCCCAAAGGACTGGGAGTGAATGATAAACATAACTTCCATATCTTGCATTTTGTTTCTTTATTTTAAACTAAGATAGATAAAACATAGTGAGAAGTTTTATTATAGACCAAATGCACTTTAACTAAATTACTGAGTCATGTTAAACAAGGGCTCAGTAATGCTACCATCTTGGCTAAATGTAGCATGTAAGCACTTAGATTTGAGACCAGTTTTGGTTTAGATTTGACAATTTCATCTATGAGTCCACTGAGGTTATGCCTCTTCTGTGAAATAAAACACGGGACCAGGGACCTCCTGTGAGAATGATAACATGTCTTATCCCATAAAAAAAGGTTGTAGTGTGGGAGAATCCTCAATTGTAAGGGATTCTGACTCTTACATCCCCAAAAGCTCACGGCCTTTGTCCCTAAGACTGCTCAACACACTGCCTATCCAGACAAGGATGCAGGACTATCTTTCCTGGCTGATTTGCATTGCCATTGGGTATAAATACAAATGAGCAGGAAAAAAAAAATCTTATTTTGAGTATTTATGCTCAATAAATTACTTCCTATTAAAGCATAAGTAGGATCAAAGGCATGTTCATGTTCACAGTCACACAGGAGAACACAAAAGGGTTAAAGTGAAAACAGAAATTAATTCAAAGTTATTAAAAAAAATAGTTTTACATTCCAAACAGTGACCTGCTTTCATTGTCTTCACTGTGAAATCAGCAACAAACATCGAAGTATAAATTTGTAACAAAGTGATGCGTGCTTTACATAGCAACCAAAATCACATTTCTATCACATCCACAGTATTGTCTTTAGTTTTCCCAAATTACAGAAAATATGATTCCTAGAACTGTAGATTTTGTGTTTGCTTGGACAGGTTTTCAAACATGGCTGCTCTTTCATCATGATTGGGAATTTACTGGTTTATTTTTAAGATGACTATTTTAATTTCTGCACCTTCCTAGAGGATTTAAATTCTGCAATTATATACACTGTATCTCAGTCCTGGCAAATGAGAAAGCCGGTAGATAATTGGAACAAGTTTTAACCACATGCACATCAGGAGGACAGAGCACAGATTATAGAAAGACATGAAAGTAACACCCTGTAGATTTTCTCCTCTCATAAAAAAAAATGCAAGAGCACAGGGCAATCAGTGTACATGTAAATTCTGTTACTAAAATATTCAGTTTAATCAGTAAAATAGGCACAAGCTCAACAGTTATACTGTGCAGCTCAATCTGTGATAAATATCAAGGCATGAAGCATGAGTCATAAAGTAGGAAAATGCAGTGTATCAAAATATTTCTGACTAGTATATATTAGCTTCAGCCAATTATGTAAATAGCAATATGACCTGAAAAGTGAATAGTCATTTGAATGAGTTTGAGTTGACAATGAGAATACAGCTTGATCACATTTTGAAACTTAATTTCTAGGATGGTTATGAGGTGCTGTCCTTCAGAATGACATTGAATATAGCCTGTGTTTTGAAATTCTTCCCCAGAAGAGGAAATTAGTCTCAGGATTCAGGTTTCTTGCTATAAATTCATCAATCTCTGCTAACTGATTTCTGAGGTTTTTTCTATCTTATTTTCTATTCCCTTGTCCCTTTGCACACAAACCCCCGTGAACTCAGTAATTTTTTTAATCAGTGACAGAATATTTTCTACCCATTGTAGCAACCAGAAATAAAAAGCAAACATCATAAAAAGTGCTTGTATGAAACATGTATATCATATATGAACATAAATATCTTAAAACATATCAAGATAAAAACATGTAAACAATTGATGCAGCAACAAAGAGCAGCTCTTCAGTCATGTCACAACTTCATCTTCTAATGGAACCCCATTTATTTTGGAATACCTGCAAGAGGAGGGAAGAAGAAAACTTAGTCCTACTTAGATTTGTCGTGAAAAGAAAGTCCTTTCCATCTGGTGGTGTTTAGTGTTTTCTGTCGCCGGCAGAAATTCCCGAGGATTCGGCAATTCCGCTCCTCGCCCCTAGAGGCAGCAGGCGCGGCGCTGTACTCGCTCCTGCCGGAAGGTGGCAGTGTGGGACCGTCCTGTAGAGCTCTCTGGCGCCTACTGGGAAAAAGAATTTCCATTTATTTCCAACTTTATTCCCAGAGAGCCGTTCACCCCCTCCACCCTCGCCCAGATCACTCTATGGGGGCGATGTCAAGAGTTTTTCTGTCTCGAGCCTTAAGTTTTGCAATAAACAACAACACAGTCAAAAGCTGGCGGGGCATCATCTGTTTCTCCCGCATTGCTTGGAGTCTCGCTGCCTCCCACTCTCCTTCCAATCTCTCACAATGCCCTTGTAAAAAGTCCCTCTTCATCCTTCCTTTATGTCTCTTTTATGTACTTAATGGAGAAGTTATTTTCAGAATATATCACAGAATAATAATTTTTTTCCTCCATAGGTATGTACTCTCCTTGGTTTTAAACTTCAGCCAATTTCTTATATATTACTCATGTACATTCTTCCTCTAGATGAATTCAGCCTTAAAAATAAAGCATTTCCAACTGTCTAGCATTTCAATTTGGCATAAAAGCATTTTGAAGGACATGAGGCCATTTTCTTGGGGTTTTTCAAGTTGAGATATTAAAAGACAGTAAATCAGTTTTAACTAACCTGGTTCTTTGGACATATACCTATCAAAATTGTTATTAGATATGATCATTTAAATCATTTACATATCATATTAGATATGTATCATTTAAATACATGGAAATCTGTCTATTAAACTTAATAGGAATTGGAAAATACCCTTAAGAAATAAGTTGCAAGTATATTTCTCTTCCTAAGCAAGCAGATATTAATTTCTAGTGCTTTAAAAATTGCAAAAAAAAAAAACCAAAAAAAAAGCCCCAAACAAAACAACAACAAAAATATCCAAATTAAAAAAAGAGTGAAGCAAAATAACTCACAATAATCTGTTTCATTTTAATTTTTGCCTAAATCTCTATCAACTAGAAAACTTAGATTATATACTATTAGGAAAAAAAACATTTTATGCGTTATTGGATGTACATGCAGGAAAATAAAGTAACCTCAGAAACATAAAGGTCAGATTAATATTTGGTGGCTTGTATATCAGAAAATATAAATGAAAATGTTGAGCAAAATTAGTTAACAGAGTGACAGTAAATAAACAATATTAGAAACATATCTAAAACTAATTTGC
>NW_005054327.1:311158-312648 GCF_000277835.1 Geospiza fortis | reverse complement strand
GTGTCATAGGTTTTGCTCCCTTAGACCTATAATTTTCACTATCTACTTAACTTGTCATATAATTTTTGATTAATAAAAATAATTTATGTAAAGACTTGGAAGAATCCAATCCTTCCATTCACCAGATTTTCCTGGAGGATTAACTTCATAACTTTCTTATTTTTATATCCTTCTTTAAATACTTTTCTTTCCATGCACCAATATTTGATACCTAGAGAAAAGAGTACCTATGAAAAATATATCTGCATTTTCATACATAGAAATGATGCTTGCCTGTTAGATACATTCAAATAGTTAAGAATTTATGCAAAAATTAAAAGAGCCTGAGTTATTACAGAATAAAAGTTATTGTCTTTGCATATCCTAGCAGTGAAAGCTTCAGACAGTCCATACATCCATGAATAATGCCCCTGCCCTTAGATAAAATTTGATAAATAAGGGACAAGCATAACCACAGATTTTGAAAAACAAAGCAAAAAACCCCCTTGAAACTACCAGGGCTTGAAGGAATTTTTTTGCTTTTGAACCTTGACTCAAGTTCCTCAATTCCTTGTAATCAAATTCAAGGCCTTATTTGAGTAAAGAATATTATAATTTCTACATGCCTGGGTTTTTTCTTCACAGAAAACAAGAGAGTGCTCTTGTGCATTTTGATGCGCGTGCAAACTTCGTCTGGGAAAATCCTTTTGACCTAGCAACTTTGAAGCACTTCTGGCACAAGAGGTTCCAAGATATCCAAAAACCCCTCAAATAAAATGTTTCTAGAATTAGCCACCTGTTAACAACATTATACCAGTATTTTCTTTGTTCAATAGAGAGTACTTTAAACTTGATCATGTCTACCACAGACCAACTTTCACTTCTATCACAAGAATCCAGAATTGCAACACTATAGGAATAAAGGACATGTCAACAAATAATTTAATTCAACCAAAGCTTCATAAAAGTGAAATTGCTTTTTATTAATTCCAATAATCGTAAGACATATTGGCTTTGAAATTCAATATTCTTCCTTTTTGGAATGTAAGTAATATTTTTAGAATTCAATACCAAGTAATGTTAAGAAAATTATACTCACGTAAAGCAACTCTAAATCTAAGTATTGACACAATTTTTCTATCAATGATGTTTACAGAAAGGATTACAAATCAAATCGCTTAATTACATATATCCACTTTCAGTATCTAATTTGTATTTTTTAATGAAAAAATATATTACATAAACAATTAATTAATTTATTACCAAATTACCTATTTTCACTAATTTCCAAAGCGCTTGTTGCTGTGCTTGCAGGAGAAAATTGCACCTAATAGGAAGGAGGGAAAAGCAGAAAATCCTTTATGAGAATTAAAATCTCAAAAAACAGATACTAAATATAAGCATGAGTATGAAGATTAGGAATTAGTCAATATGTCTGGTATGTCCTAGAACTGTTGACCAATCAAGGCAAAGGAACCTCTTAGGATTACACAGAAAAGAGAGAGAAAAAG
>NW_005054327.1:306161-311130 GCF_000277835.1 Geospiza fortis | reverse complement strand
TGAGACAAATATTACATCTAGGTAGATGATGATGCACATCAAATCTGTTTTTGAAAGTTTGCTGTATCTCTTGCACCATAATGATGTTTAATAAAGTTCAATCTGGGGTATAGGAGTACAAGAAATTTGTGATTCAGTTTCAGTTTAGACATATGAGGTGAAGTTGATGTGCAAGGGTTTTGCTCATTCACAAGTTGATTAAACATCTTTTTCTTTGGAGATAAATAGGTATTTCCTGGGAAAAATTATTCTCATATATGCATCTATAAAGAATTTAATTAAACACATTCAGGTCTCAAACACCTACTCATAGAAGTTAAAACAGAGGTGCTCATAATTTCTGTGCCTATTATTGCAATCCAAAAGACAGCTCCCACCCTGCTTGAAAAAGACAGTGAAAGTGTCAAAACAGCTTCTGAAAAAGACCATGGAGTTGTATTCTGATTTATACAGAGTTATTAAATTGTTGGATGTTACAAATGAAGCAGCTGCTTGTAAAAGCAAACAAAAAGGTTGAAAGAATGGGTGACCGTGCAAGGCATAATAGGATGGCTATAAACCAGCTGGTGACACAAATCAGTTAAGCACTGCAGAACAGTCATGAGAACTTTATTCTATATATCAGTGATCACAACCAGCTGTGTACACAGCACAACACTGACATCACACGAGATTGCCAGCCCTATTTGCTGTCACAAGGAATTTTTCTTTTCCCAGCCACCTTTCCTCTCCAATGAACATAAATTTCAGATTACAAGATAGTGCCTTTGCTTGCAAAACAGAGAGAAAATCTGGAAATATTTTGCCTGAGAATGTGCCAGGAAATAATTATAAGTTGCTGCTGAAAAGAATTAACTTAAAACAATGGTACTATCTTTCAGTGAAAAACTCTAAGCTTAAAAAGAAGGCATTTGAATTTATTTGAAGAGTGCACAAGATTGTGGGTTGGTTTTATGCTTTGGAATTTTGTCACGCATACATATAGACAGGCACACAAGGATAAATATAAACGTGTATATATTTATATGTGTGTCTGTGTGTGTTTACAGACTCTCTGTTAAAAGAACAGAAGTGTTTGGGCTGTGAAAATGTGCAGTACTGTGACCCATACCTTTGACAGGATGCTCTCAGAGGGCAGAAGTAAGATAGCCATATGCACCAATTTCTCCCACAACTACTTAAGAGTAATTGCTGCAGTATTTAGCTGATGCTAGCATATCCTTCTCTGCTCAGGGTCTAAACACTATGCATACAAAAATAGCAGTACTTCTAGTTATCTCAGAATGAAGGCAGAGCAGGCTTGTCTTGCCTGTGGGGGATTATAAAGACCTTGCAGTGTGCATTCCCACACAGAAAGGCTGGGAAAGGGGCTGAGATGAGCAACAATCCTTTTATGTCAAAGACTTGGGGAAACTGTGTCACTGAACAGACTAGATAATTGTCATGCATCTTATTCCCAAAGCATTATCAAAGGCTGAAATCTGCATTATTAAGCATTTGCTCCTAAATGTCTAGACAATTTACACCAGATAACAAGAGAGAATCCATAGCACAGCAAAGAACTAAACTAAGATTATCTCCACAGCAAGTTATAGACTAAGCCACTAGAATACTCTGCATTTTTGCTGACTTAAAATGAATGAAGGACATTTATTTTGTTATTACTGGTTGCTCTTAAAGACAAGGAACAGAAGAAATATGTGCAATTTTAATGGTTGCTTAGTTTTGGAATAGAGTTTTCTTGTGCTGCAAACAAGTGTCTTTCATTTCTACTTGGTAAATTTGATCAAAATGCATGCAATTACTTTTTTCCCTGAAGGCAAAACACTCATAATAAGATGGGTAGTATATTTTCATCTCATATATCATATTAGAAAACTAACAGAAAGAAAATGTGAAAGGCTAGTCATTCCAGGCATGCATACCCCATTAATTAAATAAAAGCCTAAATCTACAATAGTTGTTTATGTTATTTATGAAAGTCTGATGAGCTTGCATGGTGCTCTGCTTTTTGGATGTCATTTTTTGTTCATCATACTCCAGTGTCCCAGAGTGGTCTAAATTAACCAGAAGCTACTTAAAGGCAAGAAGCTCCATACCATTATGATTAACCCTTATTTCTTTCAAGTACATAAGGTCAGGTGCCTCAAAGCTTCTACAAAACAAAGTACTGAGAATGCAAGATCTGCTTTGAAATTCAAGGAATGTTTTTGATGAACTAGGACTTGAATTAATAATCTTGAGAAATAATTAAAAATTAATCTTCATATAATGTCAAATCAAAAGAAAGATTTATTTAAAAAATGAAATATAATAGGCAAAATGCTTTCCATTGTGGCACTCTGAGAGGCTAATTTTACTGCTATCATTTGAAGGCTTTTCCATTTGGCAGTTAAATTTAATAAATTATTAATTATATCACTAATATTATGAAAGACAGCACATCCTGATTTTATATAATTGCTTCTTTGATGATTTTATACAGAAATACTACATGTGCTGGAGCTCTAGGAATCCCATAATAGTGCAAAAAATGACTTTTGAACTTACAGTTTTAATTATTAGTTATGTTAGCTTTACTACTGTTTAGGACTCTTTTAATCCCTGTAGTCCTTAAGAAGTGCTATTTTAAACTCCAATTTCTTATCTAACTGATAGAATTTTTTCATGGTTCCAGCCTGGCTTTTGAGCCAAGTGTGATCATTAGCAGCTTTTTTCTTCCCAATATTTACATCCATTCAGTGAAATACTAGAATGCCAATACAGAAGGAAATTGTGTTTGATAAAGCTGTTTTAGCCATTGTAATTAGAAGGAAGGGGAAAAACAAAAGAGTCAAAGAAAAGGTACAATAATGACTTTATTAGTTGCTACAGACTTTTAATCCATTTTCCATTAAAATCATCACCTTTAGTTACTGTCTGTTTAATCTTTTCTAAGCCACATCCACTGTTGCATTGCTGTTATTTGAGGAAATACTCCTACTGTTTTGAAACTCATCCAAATTAACTCCTCTAGTGATACATGTTTGTAAATTACAGTCAGCCCAGGCTTTTTACCCCTTTGAGGGACAACCTCTGTGATCTCATGGTAATTTACCTTTATTGCACACTTTGTCATTTGATTGCTTCCCTAGGCATGATATAAAATAAATATATAACAAGAATAATAATTAGTAACATTCACAGCTTAACATGACTGCAACATGACTTTATACCACTGATGTCACCAATTAGATGAGTATTATTCAGCAGTCTGACAACAAATTCAAAAGGACAAACTACATTGCATATAAGTGAAAACCATAGTAAAACTTGTCAAAACATTTATCAATGTAGAGTTCAGGAAGGCTCAGTGAAGAATCGTAAAATTTCAGAACTGCTACATTATCTCAAGCTCTAATTAAGTCACGTAAAATAAAATCTGAACAACTTCAATTTCATGATGCCTTTGTACTTTCTGAAACTAAGGATATTACAAGATCGAGATAAAATTGTGAAACTTGATAGATGTATAAGAGAATGAATAAAGCAAAAATGAAATAAACTCATGATTTTCCTAAAATTTACAAATATAACATAAAAAATTACAACTATCCAATATTCAGAGGAAGGATTCTTTCTCAGTAATCACAACGAAGTACGGTGGAACATCATATTCCACCTGGTTATAGATATAAAATAGAGAAAAAAATCTGTAGCTTTTTTTTTTTATGTATTTCTTGTGAAGCACATACATATTTTATTGTCATGAATTCCATAATTCTTTCCTGGGCTTTTTTTGTCATTGAGCCTAATAGTAAACAAAAATGGAGAACTGATTTGTCTCAGTGATGGTGCTGTTTTTTCAGATGAAAGAATGAGTTTCTCTCCAGTAAGGTATCTCAGATGCAATATAATTTCATTTCTTGTTTGCCCAGACCATGTTCATAAGAAAGGAATTTTTCATGTCCACAGGAAACGAATTTTTGTTGAGTTTTAGTCCTTCAAAAAATGAATCAGACCTTTTGGATTGAAATCACCTACTTCTGCTAGGTAAAAGCTTTCTGTTTTGTCTCCTTCAACAATAAAAGAAACAGTGAAAACAAATTTTTTCTCTTAAGAAAATGCCTGGAAAAATTCTCACTATTTTCTGTAGAAACAAGTTCTTTCCCCATCAGCATTATTAAAAGAAGGTGATACTGCTTTTTTGAAAACAGAAAAGTCAAAATGAGAATTCTTCATGATTGATTTATTCTTTTTTATTCTCTCTCTTAATGATTGGACTGGTTTTCTATTCTTGTGTTGGTAAATACCTGAATCACTTGCACAGATAAATGCAGGTAAACCTTAGAACAAAGGCCAAAAACCCGGACAGTGACTTTAAATAAAGAACTGTGGGTAGGTCAGATAGCGCTTTTCAACGCTGGTAGGCAGATGCCATACATGACAGCTCCAACTTTTGGGTGGCAGTGTTTGCTACTTAGCTTAATTTCATCTTGGGTCTCCCTGGAGGGAGTAGGGTTACTGTGTTTCCCTCAGATGAAACAGGTAAGTCTGTGCACAGAAATACTTTTTATTTTCTCTTCTTGTAGGGGCATAGTTTGAAATAAACTTCTATTGATAATTAATGGAGGGTGCTCTGGGATGGTTATCTTCTGCCTCTTTAGAAAAGTGAGAGAAAACAAACTGCAAACCACATGAATCATTCTGTTATGAGCAGTCAGCCTCTAGGCTTTGTCTATTTTTACTCCTTTCCCCTGAGAAGTCAGAGTACATGTTTTCCATATGACAGAAGAGCCTCCTCCTGGTGGTTGTCCCTACCCTTAGGAGTGAACCTTTCCAGCAGTCATGGCTCGGGGAACACCTGGGTGAAAAGATGAGAGTTGCTCACAAAGAACTGCTTTGGGTAGCCCTTGAGCAGTAAGGTGATGCCTCTTTCACAGGTGTGACATTTCCTGTAATGCCTTACCTGCCTCGTGGGAAAAACCCC
>NW_005054327.1:263802-306140 GCF_000277835.1 Geospiza fortis | reverse complement strand
AACATAGAATTGGCTGCTGGCGAGCAGGATGCACACCAAAAGGTACCTCAGGAAATTAAATTCCCTTAAATTTCTTCTAAATGGCTTCCAGTGCTCTAACTGTCTCTTTTATGGGCAACTCAGGCTTTTGTACACTGCAGCACAGCATGCAATGTGTACAGATGCTTGGGGCTGACTTCTTATAAGCCCTAGACAAATACGGTGCGTAAAAAAGAGTGCCAGGTGCTCAGGGCTGGGATGCTAAAGAGGCCAAGAGCACTTACAGCTCCCATTGACTTCAGGGGCAGCTGAGGCTTCTTGACAACTCTCAGGAACAGCTCAGCAACTTGCAGAAGTTTTAAAAAGATTTCTTCCTTTCTGTATTTTTTCTTAGAATAGCATGCTATTCATAAGATACTTACTGCCTTAATTTGATATCTGCTAACAGATTTAAATAGTAATGAGCAAAACTATTCTGCAAAGTAAACAAATAAAAGTTAGACTTTTTAGTAACTAACAGAAGGACAACTGTGTGTTAGGATTTAATTATGAGAAGAAAGTGATATTGGGCAAAAGGCATCTGTAATTTGTGTTTCCATCATTTTATAAAGCTTCTTTTAATGGATTAAAATCACTTCTGGCAGCTTTTCCCCCTTTGCTGCCATAAACTAAACCCAAATCTCTACTTTAGGGAAGATTAGCTGTTAGAAATGCAAACAGAAAGTTCTGAATAGAAATAAATAAAAGTATCAGTATGATTCCTTCACTTTTTAATAGCCAAAACATTTCATAAGATGCTTTATTTTGTTGTAAAATAAGCTTTTCACATCTTTGCAGCTGTTTCACGTATACCTGAAGGAATATAAATATATACTTAGATAGTCTTACAAGTATTAATATCCAGATAGTCTTACAAAATATTAATCATTATCACACCTCTGTATTGAATGGAAAAATATGGGTTTGGGATTTTTTTCTCTGAATAAAAATAATTAGGCCTTTTTTCCAGCTTGGAAATCTGTAAAATAGGTAGTTGTATGTACTTTTCTGAGACATACATTGCAGCACTCTATGAACCAGCCTGAGAAAGAAATAAAAATGAAAGGTTTTTCATATAGTTTTTCTGCTCTTTGTAAATTACCTCTATTTCTTTTTTGTTTCCTCCTCTCTGTTACTTTGTGAGAATCAATGTTAATAATCCAAGAAAAATGTGCACTGTAGAGAATTTCTGCAACAAATGCTGGTGTGTTGAAGTGGCAAACCAGCACTGCAAATCCATATTAAAAATAGGAAAGAGCAACATTGCAATCTTGTCAACCACTAGCATAAATATACACCAATCCTTAAGGCGGGGGCTGGAGGGGGAGTGTGAAATTATCTTTCCAGAAATATGATTGATATAATGCCAGAGATTTGCCTCTTATCTATAGATTAAGACTGTGACTTCAAAAACTTGAACATTTATATCTAGATGGTGTGAATTCCGAAAACTATTTATAGAAAAAATAGTTTACATAAAAATGCAGCAAGGAAGTATCAGAAAAAATTGTAAAAACAATTTATGTACAGTAATTATAAATGAGGTCTAAAGAGATCTATAAATAGACAAAATATCATTCCATAGATTTTTTGTTTAGTTTTCTAGGGCTATAATGGATTATGAAACATATAAAATCCATAGCAGTTCAGCTACTTCAGAAAGGGAAGCACCTCAGGGAAATATTGTGCCAGATTCTCAAATACAGTTATGATCCCATTGTACCACTCAGCTGCTACAAATGAACCATAACCCAGCTGAAAATTTCTGGCAAAGGATTTCCTGTCTTCAGCAAATTCTCTTCTGACATATATCTATCATTCCCAGGCACTGTAGCTTTATGTCTTCACTGTGAAAAGACGCATCTCAAGAGTAAGAAAGTTCATGGTACAGTCTTGCTATACTCTTTCTCCACTGATATAAAAATCCCGCCAAAATTCTGTAGCACCAAGAGACTTGGACCAAGAAAACATAGGACAGTTGATAGAGGCTCAGACCCTTCTTATTTTTTTTATCCCGTGTTGAATCAGACATAGGTAAAAAAAAAAAAAAAAGCATTTCCAACCAATTTCTGTTTGTAGCATAGTAATACCACTGTGTTCACTATGCTAGTTACAGTTATCATGCACATCCTGTTTTAATTTTGAGCTCTTGACTACCTGGGAATTTTCTTTTAATTTAAAGATTTTTCACTAAGAAGATAGCTATTTTATTTATCCTGAAAATAGAAAGAGCATTTTTCCTACAAAACCAGGTATGGTCTGTGTAGCTTTTTATCTTTTCTTATCAGTTTACCCTAATGGCCATTGGCATATATCTTGTTTTACCTTTCCTGCTTCTTTTGAGATCTCTCTTATTTCCTTAACATACATAATGAAAACAAAGATCCCAAGGTCATGTCTATTTCAGCATCGTAACATCTTAAGGATGCAACAAAACTGTCAGTCTCCTTGTCAATGGCAGTAGAGCTTCTCTCTAATTAAATAGAAAATGGGATTTTCTCCCTCCTACTGACAAAATAAAGGAAACAAAATTCTGAATAATGTGATTCTCTCTGACATTTCAACATGAATGGATGGAGCTGTTACCCACCCATTCGGAAATAGTAATGTGCAGAGCATGACATTTATAGTAAATATAAAAACTGTAACCATTTAGATTCTAGAATTGCCCATGCTTGCAGCTCTATATTAGTGGTAAAATCTTGTGAAAACAAAAAAGTGACATGGTTAAAAGCTTAAACACAGGGCAGCACAATATAACAGATTTTCATTTTTTAAATTCAAGAAAGATGTAAATGGCCATGACATTTAACATTGCTAAGCAATAACAGTTATTAAGGTAGTCAGAATGAAGGTAATTACATTAATATGTGGTATTGTTTGGCAACGAAAACAAGAAAATAACTGTGTGGGCTTGAAGTCTATTTATAATGCTCACATGTCTGTGACTGTGTGACCACTGAAGGGCAATGAGCAATTTCTAGATAAAATCTGCATCATTATTCTCATATAACAAGAGGAAAATATAGGGCACAAAGAAAGACAGCACACAGTGTAGTCACACAGATAGAGTGTCACACTTAAAAGCAAAACCTGGACCACATCCAATTTGGGGATGAAGAAATAGAGTACTAAAACCTCACTCATAATTTTAGTCCCATAAAAAATGGGGAGCACTAGAGCCTTTTCAAGTGTGTTTGAAATGGTAATATTCAAGAAAATTGCTTTACAGAGAACTGTTCATGTTACTTTATGATGTAGGAAAATATTTAATAGCACTCTCTGGAGGAATTAAAAAAATAGAAATAGGTCAGGATTTCAAATAAGAGAAGGGGGTAGAAAAATGCAAAGGAAAAGAAAGGATGCAGAATAATAGATACAAAACAAAAGGCTGCAGCACTTAACTCCATGAACAAGCAAGTGAACCCAAAGTGCATGATATGTTGTGTTATGTAATTGCAAACACTACGGTTCACTATGGATGCACATGACTCAACACAACATCGTACCCACAGAAGCACCTGGAATTTTTTTACACCTCAGAAGGTCTTCAAGGCTTGGTGCCTTTTCATGTGTGTCATAAACTGTTGGGTCAAATGTATGCCCCTCAAGAAATTTTAAAAAAAGTCAAATCAAATTTATCCAAAGGCATGTAAAATTAATTTGTTTGTATTGCTATTGTGAAATGTCTTGATGTCCAGAGAGAAATTACAAGTTTACCTTCAAGAAATAAATGCTATAGAAAATAATGAAGTTACATGTGCCTGAAAAGAAAGAGTGAAAAAAAACCAACCAAACAAACAAAAAAAAACAAAAAACCCATTTTAAGTTATTAAATGCATGCTGAATATGCTTTACAAGATACTGTCATCAGAGAACAAGAAAGATAAGAACAAGTAAGATAACTGTTATATATTAAATAAATTCTTGATACAGCAGCCGCAGTAAAATTTCCTTTCAAGGTGAAAAATTGTGCTTTTTAAAAAAATAAACAAATGTGCCAAGGAATATGTATCAAAAACATGAAATATTTTATAGCGACTGATAATATTTTATTTGTTTTCTACATAGAAGAAGCTATTGCTTCTGCGTGTACTATTTCCAAGGACCACTTTGATTTTAAGAACAGACTTGAGATGAAATGAAGAGAACCAAAGCAAAAGGGAAGCCAGTCATAACAGAGTACACCTTAAATATGCTGATAAATAAAAATGCTAATGGTACAACAAAAACAAAACAAACAAAAAATGAAGAGAATGCTGTCCAGTATAGGCTAATATAAAATTGAATGAAAAAAAGTGTTTGGTTTAAGAACAAAAAAAAAAAAAAAGCCAGGTTATACTTTCAGTGAAGATCCTATAGCACCTTTATTACTTTTATTTTCAAAATTCAGGGTTAGCCAAAGAAAATAAAAATCCATGTCCAGATGACACTTTACCAAACACTGATCAAAAATACACTTTGAATTTTTTTCTGAACAAGATGAACTATATTACATGCCCAAGTTATTATTTTTTACCCAAACCAAGGTTAATGTGTTACTCCCATCTCTACCCTCATGCTGTAGATTTATTGATTCAAGAGTATCTAATAATTTTAGGATTATTAAAAAATTTCATTATGATGTTTAAAGCACCAGGAAAACAAAACAAAACCAAAACCAATATGAAAATAGCAACAGCAAAACCACAAACAAACAAACAAACAAACAAACGAAAATAATGCCACAAAACTTCCCCTGAAAAAAAACCCCAACAATTTACTCAAAGCAAAACATTTTGCAAAATCTGTCAGTTTTGGTGAAACCTTCAAGGTACTATTTGACAGCTTATCTGAAAGGGTAAATCAGTTTCAAGACTGTTTTTTCAAAGAATGCCTCATCCTCCTGTCAAAGAGGGCACTGTGCAGTGAGGGTCCCCTCGGTTCTCTCTAGAGCGATGTACTTTGCAAACTCTTGGAAAGCTATGCTCCTCCTAACTTAGACATCTTCAGTTACTCTACTGCATCAGAATTACACATAAAGAGGATATGGAAACTCATTTAGCAAAATTTCAAAGTACACTAATTAGATTACAGCAAATTAATGTTTTTCAAAAAAAATTCTCTGAACAATTAATGTTATAATTTTTTAGTTAAAACTTTTAGAATGGCACAGGCCTTACTCTGACTTCTTAAGAGAGGAATGATTTATTTTCTTACTAATGTACAATTGATGATGATTGTTTTATATCTAAAACCAGCATGACATTATGTTCTGATAAATTATGTACTTGAAGCAAAAATATATAATCTATTATTTATTTATTTATTTATTTATTCATTGATTTGCTTGCTTTAAACTAGTGATTTAAAGCTGGTGTTTGGAGCTTTTAGACTTAAGATTATTTGTAATAATCACATAGATATTATAGCATCAGAGTCCTTGTGCATGGTAAGAATTAAATGTACTGGCAGTCACACTTGAACTATATCCCCTCATGATTTTCTGGGAGATGTAGAAACAGCACCAGTGAGATGTTTGTTGTTCATTCATCTGAGTTTTAAAAAAAATGTTTCTGCTTTACAACATGGGTTATGGTTGTGTGCAATAAAAATATTTAAAGAAATTTTACCATGTACAAAAAAAATAGGCCTGGGGCTGTAAAGGATGGAAGCAAAAGATTCTCTGCATAATTCCTTAATAGTGTGTAGAGTATCTCCAGAGAACCTACATAAAAATTAATGCATTAAAACTGCTTTCTTTAGTATTTAATTTACAGTATTTTTTTAATTTATTCAAGGTTTGAGATTAGTTCTAGGAGATAAAAAGCCATCTATAAGCCTTGGGAGAAAGAATTCTAACTGCTTGCAAAGAACAGACAGGGAGTGATGACTGACTGCTCTGACTTTCTGGAGCAGCAAAGTGTACAGCTGTACTCTCCCAAGGGGTATATCTCAGGAGGAGAATTACAGAGCTTTACCACAGTATTTTAAAATTGTAAATTAAAAACTCTCATTTTTTACACAGGACAGTGAATAATGCTTCACCCAACTGGGTCCTGGGAGATTATTCAGAGTTGTTTCTTTGGTATAATCCTTTTCATTCTTCATTTGAATTTGCCACTCACTGGAGGGAAGCAGCAAATAAAGTATCAAGAAGGAAGCTTTCTAAATTTCTACTGAAAATGTGTGTTTGCTACATGTCCTATGATTCCTTGATCTCCCTTTCCTCTGAGTAACCTGAGCACCTGCTCAGGATTATAGAAATATAACATCCCATAAGAAAAAAATACAAAACAGAATCTTGTGAACTCCAGAGAGGCAAAGAAGGACAGAGGGATGGTGGTAGCCCAGCTGGCTGAATGCAAATGTCTGCAGTGCAGACACCTCTTCACACCTACATTATTATTTACATATATTCCTTCTACAGTCAGTGGAGAGGAACAGCTAAGTCTAAGTGATGATTCATATTGTCTTATGTGGAAGTTAAAAATGCATGGAGTGTTATGTCCTGAATTATTAATTTCTTGTCACTGGTTTTGGAGTCCATATACTAATCTTAGATGAAAATCTCTAGAATGCAAATGTCTAAGGATATGTGATAGTAATTCAAAGAATATAAACTAAACTTATCCAAGAAATTCTATGTTTTCCAGTTCAGTTTAATACTAAACAAGTCAATTTTAAATTAATATACTAAATTCAAGCATGTCTATGAGTCCTTAAATCTCCCAGTAGAGAATGTGGAAATAAAAGATGTAGGGCAAAACTGGATTTAGATGCTGCAGCTCTTGTGGTGGAGACATGTTGATTTCATCCAGCTCTAAAAATGGAACCTTGTATAACATAAGTCCACAATACAGGAATATATGTAAACAGATATAGGTAACTGTACTGTGGGTGTTCAATAATCCATAATTTGTTACAGTAAATTGAGTTATGTCTAATAAAATTAGATGTGGATGTTTAGGAATATTCTGCAAAGTTATAAACGAATTTTTGATTAAAACCACATTTTATGCTGAAGCATTTAAGGCAGAAAATAGGTTTTAACAATTAAAGCATGTAGCAGGATAGCTAGCTTTGAATATGTTTTTAATTCATTATTGTGTTCAAAGGCTTCATGATCCTGTCCCAAGTCAAGTAAACAAAAAGACCATGAATGTGATTAACGTCCACTGCCAATGAGTACAGGATCAAAATAAGTATTTTGTTTTATGTCAGCATTGCATTACTCAATATATAATGAAGCTTTGCAGAATCATTCAAATTTTTTATTGTTCCTTAATTGAATCTTGATCAGCATTTCATAAAAAAAAATTAATTTTAAACACACCCATTCAATATTCAGTTTCAGGCACATTATTTGCTAAACCTTTGAAAAAAACCCAACGCTGTCAGGCCTTAGTAGCTGATGTCAGTGTTTATATTTGGTAGTTATTTATGGTGTCTTTAATAATTTAACTGAATTTGTATCTAAATATTGGAAACCAGACTTCTTAAAAATCCAATAAATTATCTTAGAAATCACTCCCCAGTTAAGTTTGTTTGCAATACTCTTCTGAAAAGAATGAATATAAATCTTAAAGCTGAATTTGAAAGGAAACCTCATTCTGAAGGCCAACTCAGCATTATAATAGTGTGTATAATACAGTATCATTTATTTAATGCAGTTTCATAGTGACTTCATTCAGCAGTTGGCCCAAAAATAAGGACCTGTTAATTAATTCTCTGATCGAACATAGTTTTAGAAACATATAGACTGTAAAACCAGTGTGATGCCAGATCTTTGCTATTTTTATTCAGAAATGGGTAATTGTATTTGCTTAGTAATGTGTTTTGAACCTTGAGAATCCTTACACCAATTGCATAAGTACCGTAAAAATTTAGAAGAGTGACAATAGTATTCTTATTATTCAAGACCATCATAATAAAATACAGAAGACCAAACTGACTTTTTGTACAAAATAAAACACATGGGTACAACAAAGGGAAGAGCCGGGTCTTACCCTTGGGTTGCAATGACTCCATGAAGTGCTACAGGCGGCTGGAAAGCTGGTAGAAAACGACATGGGGCTGCTGGCTGAACATGAGCCAGCAGTGGTACCAGGGTGGCTAAGGAGGCCATTGACATCCTGGCCTGGATCAGCAATAGTGTGGCCAGCAGGACCAGGGCAGTGATTGTCCCCTGTACTTGGCACAGGTGAGGCCACACCTTGAATCCTGTGTTCAGTTCTGGGCCCCTCTCTGGAAGAAGGACATTGAGGTGCTGGAGTGTGTCCAGGGAAGGGCAACAGAGCTGGAGAGGGGTCTGGAGCATAAGTCTGATGAGGAGAAGCTGAGGGAGCTGGGGATGTTTGGTCTGGAGGAAAGGAGGCTCTGTGGGGATCTCATTGCTCTCTGTAAGTAACTGAAAGAGGGCTGTAGAAAAGATTGAGCTCTTCTCCCAGGTAAGTGACAGGACAAGTGACAGTCTCAAGTTATGCCAGCAGAGGTTTAGATTGGATGTTAGGATAAAATTCTTCACTGGGAGTGTGGTCAGACATTCTAGCAGGCTTACCAAGGAAGTAGTGGAATCACCATCCTTAGAAGTGTTCAAAGTTTGTTTGGATGTGGCACGTGAGGACATGGTTCAGTGGAGAACATGATGGTGCTTGGGTTAAGGGTTGAAACTGATGATCTTAGAGCTCTTTTCTAACCTTAACAATTCTATGATTCTGATGTTGGGTTATGTCAACCCACTTTTTCTTGGTGAAAAGACAGAGATCTGTTTGGCATCATCTGTAACTTTTCATCTGTTATTGGAAAATGTTGTAATCAGACACGTTGTGCCTACAGCATTGTTTTAAAAACGATTTTCTCAAGAGAAGTTCTAAGCTTTCAATTTGGGTATGTGTTTGGACTTTGCCATTACCTCTAAAAAATGTGGTTTAGACTAATGTCATGTATTACTGAAATATGAGTTGGAAGTAAAGTTAGGTGTCTTCTTTCTCTGTTGTGAATCTGAAATTTGAAAGTAGTAACTGGAAGGCCAGTTAACTTAATATTTTTTAGAAATTAGTGAGAGCTGTTGTTTTGGAAAATTAGCAATGAGTTGAAGTATTATTCATATTTTAAAAGCTCTATCAGGAGAAACAAATAATAATTTTTAAATATTATTAGACCTTTCATCATTTCAGAATATAATCCAAAGTGGAAAAAATTTGTGGTTTTTGTCAAGGATAGGTAAATTATATCTGGTTTATTAAGACAGCTTCATAGAAACTTTTCTTATAAGAAGATAGAAACAAAACAATATGACATTGTAAAGTTTATAATTAATATTAGAGATCAGTTACATATCCTCAGGCACTAATGTTGTACACAAGCTTGTCTTCCTAATTTTATTTCAGGTTAAGAAGGGAGAAATGGACACTTATCAGACAAAATTAATCAGAAAATTTTAAGACATCTACATTAAGGCAAGATTAATTATTTCTTGAAAATATACCATCTCATTTATTTTGTTAACCATTAAGGCAGCACAGGGATTTTAACTCAGATATATTTCACTGAGTAATTTCTCCACCTTTGCATCAATATAATATGTTGTCATATCTGTGACTGCCTTAGCAGCAGCACAGCCAACTACCCACAGCTAAAGGAGGTCACTTTTATGGCTTCTATTTCCAGAGATACTAAGGAGCAATACATCAGTTCTCTCATCAAGATCAACATCTTCATCAGCTTTTAGTAGCTAAACTGATGATTCAGCCACTGACTGAATTCATTGAATCACAATCATTCATGGACTAGCAAAATGAAAAATGTTTAATAAGCCAGGATGCTAATATACTGCTAAATTTTCTGGATTCATTTCCCAAGTGTGTGCACTTTGAGTTCATTAGGATTGAGATAGCTCTTTTACTTTCCAAGTATTGAAAGTTACCTTGAACTTTATGCCTTGAATTTAGAATTCAGCCCACTAGATGAACTTGCATGATTGACTTTCCTGTATTATAATGTCTTCATAGAAACAGCATGCCTGATGTAGAAGCAAGACTTCATTTAGACATGGGGTTTCTAGGTTGGTATATTGTGAAGCTGCCACTTCCAGTGATATTATAATGTACTACTACCTCAGAGCTGATGGACTTCTCCTTTAAATCAAACCTAATATTTTAGTTTAATGCTAATTCACATGAATTCTCCTCTTATTGCTGACAGTCTAATTGCTGGTTTCTCTCTGGAATGGAATATTGCTGTGGATGAACCCTTTAGAGGGATGTTTTTCTGAGGAGTTGATATCTTAACTATAAACATGGTGAAACAAGTCTCTGATACACAAAAAAAAATTACTTTCAGATGAGTTTTCCTTAGTTTAACTAGAAGTAAATCCCAAGTTTTATGACATTTCTAGGCCGGTCCTCAGAGAAAGATACTACCCACAGGCTGCTATGAGAAAGGGTGGGGACAAGGGCACACATCAATTGATTGCTCTCAGGGGACTGACATAATCTTTTCCTTTATTAGTTTCTAAATAGCTAAAACCCTACTTGTTTTTAGTAAACTGATAGCAGTCTAAAAAGATCTGTCAAGAGGACAGTCAGAGCAGCAAACACACCAGCAGAGGAAGGTCTTAGCATACATCACCATCTACTGTCATCCTTATCAGTTTGCGAGGGAGCCAGAATAGCTGGGCAAGAGTAAGTGTAATGTCCTCCAGGGTTGTCTTTGGAGCTCTCAGCCCATAAAAATTCATTTTATTGGACAGAGATGTATAGAGCAATCTTAAGCTGCATGACTATAAGAAACAGAGTTAAAAAGCTAAGATCGCAATATTAGAATCACAGTGGAAAAATAAATTACAATTTGAAGTTCTTTGCAATCGTAAGCAGCCATTTTAACTTTTTGTTTCTGTAACATACAAAATCAGATAATTATGTGATATTTATTTAATTTTGGTTTTAGGTATTGGTCATGTAAATCAAAATGCTTATGCATTAGCAACGTATCTCATATGCACAAGGGATAGAATTTAGCACTTGTTTGCCTGAAATTTGAGACACTTTACTTTGTATTGAAGTATTCTAGAGATGCCTGCTTCTTTGACACTGTGGGGAAAATCTGTTTTCTAGACAAGGTGAAAAATCTTTACATCTTGTCAGCTGAATCTAATCTTTAATCATTACATCCTGATATTTTTATAACGCAAATTAAAGGGACAGAAATTACTATATAGATAGTTCATAAAACTTATGATTGTGTTGAAATAAAGGCATATTGTATTAATGTAGAGTCTGGCTAAATTTTGAAAAGTAGTTTTCATTGACGTAATTATGTTTATTGGTCTCAATTTTATCTTAAAAGGTACTTTTTAAAGCTTCACAAATAAACAACCAAGGAATGCAATATCAAATACAGGCAGATAAAAATTCTAGTCAGAAGGATAAACAAGACTTTTCAGAAACATTGACAAAAATATATGAGACTAACAATCCAGAAATTTGGGTCAATAATTAGAAAACATGCATTAATCAGGAGATCTACACACGGAACAATATAGAAGTAGAATAGGCTAAAATTAAGAAAGTGCTTAAATGAGGAATTACTACATTTTATAATTACTAAATGTAATAAATATAATTTTAATATGATTTTTTAAAAAAAGGTTAATTTTATAACAAAATTTAGATTATGATTGTGTAATAGGTTTCCTACAGGTACTCTTACATATGCAAAATGTGCATAAATTAAAACCTTTTATGAATCCAGGCTTTTGGTTTTGTCTATAGATCATTGGCTAAGCCATAGTTGTTTGGGGCTTTTTTGACTGTTTTCTTGTATTGCAATGTCTTTTTAAAATAAATTAAACTATTAGATATATTAGAAAACATGCAATCATATTTTCTTAGATATCTCTGTTCTTTGTTCATTATGAGATTGGTGTGACTTCTTTGGTAGTCATTAGCAAAATTCCCAGAGACTGCAAGATGGAAACGAGGGAAGGCTTAATAAGTGAACATAATCTGTAATTCTCTATTGAATATAGCAGTTGTAAATTAATAGTATCATTTCCTATTATACAATATTTTATTACCTGCTTGTATTGGTTTAGTTATTTAATATATTTGAAAAATCCACCAATTACTCTAAATGTACATGTATTTACTACCAAGTAGTAAAAGTCCTTAGAATATGCAAACTCTTGTGTTGTTGGAAAAAAAAAATCTACTCAGCTAACAACTCCATATGCTGTATAAAGTGAAAGCAATTTAAATTAATTTTATTAAATTGTTAAGTAGAACAGAGAGAGAAGAAAAACAGGTAGACAAAAAAAAAAGAGCCATACAATAGACTGCTCAGCTACTTATTATCCTGAGCTGCTTCTCCAAATCTGTTTGTTACTAAACTACATCTTATTTTGACACATAATCCTCTTAAGAATTGATCCCCCTTGTAAATGCAGCTCACTTCAGAATGTAAGCAAATTGGTTTGCAAGGATTGATTGATAAAGGGAAGCATGCATTCATCATGCACCACAGTTGCCTGTAATAGAAATGTGAAGGGATGACATTTTCCTCTGTCTACCCCTTCCTTGAACTGGTCAAATATTGGTCTGGCTTAGCAAATGCAAATTGTATTGCACTAGCAAAACAAAATAAAAAAAAAAGAAAGAATAATTTAACATTTAATTTGGAGCTTGACCCAAAATAAGCACTGTGTCTTATTAAGAGAATATTACTTAGGTAAGTCTTAAACACCTTACTTATTCCTAAACAACACTTTTGAAGCCTTACAGTCTTTCAGATCAAATACTGAATTTTTTATGGGTTGTCTGTGAAAGTTCTACTTTCTGAGAGAACACCATTTCTCATAGCAATCCCCTGACACCTTCATACATGACTCTTCAGAAAGTAAAGACTGAATTAAGCTGCAGGTTCACTGCAATGGTTCTTATTTGTAGTATTGTTAAACAGTATAAGACACTGATACTACGTGACATTTTTATTCACTGGTCATATCCTGCAAGAAAGTATACAAAATAATTCAGCTAAAAAAAGAAAAGTTAAATTAATAAACATGTTTTATTTCCATATTTTTCCATAAGACATATTTCTTCCCATTTTTCATAGACCTGAATGCTCATCAGATAAGTAGAGTAGGTAGAGTAAGCTGGGCAAACACAGCATGTCTGGGAATTCAGTGTGCAAATTTGGGGCAAAAGCATAAGGTCCAAGCTTGACAGGAGATCAGCTGCTACAGAGCTCAGCATCATCTGGGAGGAAGTGACAGCTGCTCTCCTGTAGACAATAATCTGCTTTATGTGAGACAGGAATCCTTATGAGAAGTAGTAAAAGAGGAAGGATTTATGACAACTTTTTAAATGTGCAAGAGTCTCCCTAAAGTAACATCATCTGAACAAGGAAAATCTTCTCATACTGAAAGGCAGGGATTTGGAGCTGCCATTGAGCTGTGAAATCAGTGTTAGAGGACTCAGATTGTGTATCAATCACAGCTTCTTGCAGAAAGCTGTGGATTGCATCTCCCAGTAAATTCTGATGTCAAAGGTGGCTGAGGATTCCTGAGAACCCTGGAAGACTCCCAGGATCTCTTGTCTTTTGAATTATTCTCTTTTTAAAATTAATACCTAAGCACTTACCAAAACTCCGTCATTTCTTTTATAGTGTCTTGGAATTGAGTTATGTTATAGATTACATAAAATAAGTAACATTCACTTGAAAAGTTGAAAGACTCAGATCCTGCTATTGACCAACTCCGTTTAGACACAGCTTTTGCTATTTGTAGCCACCAGGCCTTGCTACAAGAATTATTTCACATGAGTAAGATGCCAATATCAGATGATTGGTAGGGTTTTTTTCATCCCTGAAGAGTGATGGCTTCTGCTCCTGTTGACTCTTGCAGGTTTCCTGGCAAGAAATTACTGTAATCTCTTTAGTAATTCTGGATAAAATCCTTTCCTTAGCAAAGGAGATGTTTGCACTTTTTAAACAAACAAACAAAAAAACCAAACAAACCCAAAAGCAATCAACAACAACAAAAAACCCACTACAAATACTCACATTAAAATGTGTTGTAAAAGAGGCTGTGGAGCTTCCAGCCATCATATGTTGCAGACATCCCTTTCACTAAAATCCTTTCTTTAGGATTTTTCCTTCTGGGAAGCTGAGGCCCCAGAAATAAAGGTAAACAATGGTTATCTGCTGCTATGGAATGCAACAGGGTGATCCGTGATTGGTCTTGGGTGGATGTTTTGGTTCAGCAACCACTCACGGCAGAGGTGGCTCTCGCTCTGTGTTGGGGCCAGCTTGTGTGTTATCATTCTTTCTTTTCTATTCTTAGCTTAGCAAGCTTCTGGAAATCTTTCCTTCTTTTTCTTTGTAGTATAGTTATAATGTAGTATATATATCATAAAATAATAAATCAAGCCTTCTGAACAGTCAACATTCTCGAGTCAACATTCTCGTCTCTTCCCTCAATCAAGAACCCTTGTGACCACCATCACAATCATAGACATGATCTACAGAGAGAGAAAAAAATGTATTAAAGCCATATTATTTAAGTTTGACCATATCATGTCTTCAGATGTGACATTCAAGTTCTCTGTTCAAATATAACACCTGCTAGTAAAATCATGCCCCAGAGACTCTTTTGCAAAGGAACACATAAACCCCTGATCTATAGAAATACAGCAATTTATACAGATATTTCTTAAAAATACAGAAGTTAACAGACTCGGGCATTTAAAATTGCATACAGAAATATTAACCATAATAAAGTCACAGATTTTATAGCTATTTAGTTCACTAAATACGGTATTTTTTTTTCATGTAGAGTAAGTGGGACCTGTAAGCACCACATATCACACCTGTTCACTACAATATCTTTTTGACGATACGAATCCTAGTCCTTTGCAATTTTATGCATTTGTTTTGACTAAGTAGGTGGGAATATGAAGGTAATTACAATGAAAACAAATGTTGGTAATAAATACAGACTTTGAATGTAAGCTGAACCAGAGATACATTATATGCTGTAATCATGGGTGACTGACTCTCTTGCATGGTACATTAGGTAATGAGCTGCTTTTAAAGCACTGAGCCACAACTGCCTTGACCAATTGTATCATTTATATTTGTCCACCTTGACTATATGCAAAAAGAACTCTTTTGCTATTATAGAAATCCATCAATTTTGAATAGGAGAAAATGACAGGCCAGGAGAATCAGGCCTTCTTTCTAAGAAGAAAGGGTTCTTGGAAGCACCCCTATACAAGTAAGATAAAGAATTGCAAAGTTAGTGAAATCCCTCATGTTTTCATGGGTAAAGCATAGGTGTTTATGTCCAAGACACTGATACTCAAATAATTATTCTTTATTATATTTTGATTTTTCCTTATGAGCCTTAGGTTATCCTCCTAAACCCAAATTTTTCTAATACCACTACCTCCCACAATGAGATTTCTGGCCATTTTCCACTGTTATGTATTCTGCCAGTACTGGAAATATCTTGGTTCTGCCATCTTTGGAAATAACATTCAAGCAGTTGACTCTGCTGCTAGGGCATCCTGTAGCCCCCTCTTCCCGAGACCACGATAGTCCAGTGTCTTCCTGAGCCATCCTGATAGATTTCCACTAGAGTTTCTTCAATTTTCCAGACCTCCTCTTCCAGGTCTTCTGAGCAGAAGAGCCTTCCATTCATTTGCTAGCCATACTCCTACTGAAGCACGATGGGATGCACCTGCACTTAATGGAGCCAGCAGTTAATCCCATTTGCAATGAGGGAACTGTTGACTCATACTCGGCTCTGTGTCCACTGTAACTCCTGGGTCCCAGTCAGCCACCGGCTCCTTAGACTGGATCAAGGCTGTGTTTCTCCTTACTGAAATGATACACACAGAGGTCTGAGAACAGAATTCCTGCTTACATTAAGCAAGAATTTTAGTGTAGTCCTTTCTTACCTACCCTAGTTTCCTCCTCTTATGCTTTGTGTTTGTGTCTTAGTCCATAAACAAGGCCCCCGCTTTTTCAAGTAGGTTTTCTGCTTTTCTTTGTCCACAGTGGGATGACTTATTAATTATTTCTTTCATAAAACATATTATTTTATTAAAAAAAAAAAAGAAAGAAAAAAATGTAACATCATCAGCTTTCCTGGACAACCTTGTTCTTTATGGTTACTTGTCAGAGAGTAATCCCAATTAGACATAGAAATTCCCTAACTAAGCCAGATTCTTCTGTCGTGAAGTTCAGAATCCTCACTGCTCTGCTTCCTTCCCAAGACCCTCTTAAGGTCCTGGGCTCAATCGTCTCACGGTTTCTGAACCCCAGACCAAGGTACATTGACCACCAGTTTAGGAGTAGCAGGTCAAGAACAGCATTATGCTCAGAAGGTCCTTCTAGCATATGCACCAGTATACCAGTGCTATCTAGACACTTCTGGAGTCAGGTAAGGGTCTGTGACCAGGACAATTACAACAATGAATTTTAGAAAGCCTTGTACAAAGCCCCTTCTCACAGAATCATTTAACATCCTGAGTTGGAAGGGATCTGGGGGGTTCTTCAATTCTTAACTCCACACAGGTCAACCTAAAAGTAAAACAAACTATGTAAGAGCCTTATTCAAATACTTCATAAACACCAACAGGCCTGGGGCCATGACAGCTTTCCCAGGGAGCTTGTTCCAGTTCTCTTCCTCCCTCTCACTGAAGATCTTTTTACTAATATCCCATCTGAACTTCCCCTGGCAGCTTTAAGCCATTCAATCACATTCTATCACCAGAAACCAGAGAGAAGAGATCAGCACTTCCCTCTCTCACACTTCAGGAGAAAGCACTGACACAACTCCTCAATCTCCTCTTCTGTAAACTGAATATGCTTATTAGGAAAGTAGTCTGGAACCGACCCTGATTTACTTCTTTCATAATATTCCTAGGATTGATTTCTTCTGATCTGTACTCAGTGTGGACTTAGGACTAATTCTACATTGTGTGTAGTCAAGGCAATGTGAGGGAAGGCCATTCCAAATAACATTCCTCAGTACCAGGAAGCTCTCCCCAACCTCCATCTTTTTAGCAATAGACCTGCCTTTCTGATCTGGGACTTGGCTGCAAGGCAAAGCTAAAACAGTTTTGTCTGTGCAGTGCTGTGTCACAAAACATAATAACAGACATAAAGGACTTGGCACTTAATATTTATCTGTTATTCAAATATTGTAGGATCATGTTTCTATGAGATCCTTGAAAGATCTTAAGTTTTAAACATATCTACCACCTGTGATTAGAATGAGACATTTGTTTGCATCCAATTTTTTAAAGAAAGGATACTTCTGAAAAACCTTCAAAGTTTAAAGCTTGTATTACCCAGCACATTTAAATGTGAGCAACTCTTTCCAGCAGGTGTATTTTGACTATTTCCTTTGCAACCTTATCGAGAGTGGTTTAAAAATACATGCAGCTTTGTAGAAGCTGATCCTTATAAGCATAATACATGAGAAACAGACAACAAGATTAATTGTCAAAGTGCAAACCTATGCCTATATGTGACACTTTGCTTTTTTCAATAAAACATATTTAATAAACCAAATTTGCTTAAAGATATCATTCTATACTTTTGGAGCTGAGAACACCAGACAATAGTGTAACTACTTTCATGTGAAGCAAAAAAAAAACCCATTATCTTCCTTTACAGATGGTGAACTGAGAGAGAAACTTCAAAGAAGCTTTCTATCTACATAAGCCTAAAGTTCACTTCTCATGTGATCATCATCTACACAAAAAAAAAAAACCAACCAAAACCAAAATACCAAACCCAACAAACCTCATTCTTTCTTTCACCTATTTTAAGGTACAGACGTTTTGTTAAACCTGGAAAAATGCCAAGAAAAAACAATAATGTAGATATTCAAGAAAACACCTATGCTAAAGTGTCTAATTGATGACATGAATCCGACTCATAGTATTAGTACAGCTTTAAATGAAGATTAATGGAGCATCTGAAAACCATCACAGAACATTAAAGTGTACTTACGAACTGTTATCTTACTGAAAACAAATATTTTTTTTTATATATTAATGGTTTTGACACAGATTTGTGCTTCTGCTTCACCTGTTTCCATAAGTAACTACTCTAAAAACTGCTATCAGAAATATAAAAAAAGACCAGAAAACAAGCATCAGGAGACAACAGCCAATGTTAAATCTCATTTAAATATTAACAAGTTTTTCTTTTCTTTCAGTTATGTACTCTAATTATCTTTCAATATAAAGTATGATCCATTGTCTGGTTGTATTTTAAATTTATTAAGAATAAAAACAACCTATAATTGAAGAAAAAAAATACGGCAAGCAAGATATCTTGGAGCCATTGTTGTTACTGTAAATTGCAGTCCAGTTTTCCAGAGAAAAAAAAGAAGAAAAATTTATAAAAATAAAAGAAACACAAAGCTTAAGCTGTAGTCATTCTTGCTAGTTACGACATTTAACTGGCAATTTTTCTGTTAGGGAAGTACATACACAGAGAGATGCCCACAGTCTCACACACACACACAGTCTCACTCCTATGAGCTTAACAAAGACCAAGCAACGTTTAGAAGCATCAGGCTTTATAAAACATTGCTTTTAGCTGCTTCTCTCCTCAGCAGTTCTCAGCAGTGTGTCAGAGAACACTCTCATTAGCTGAGCTGGAGGGTTATTAAACCCAAATTAAGAAGAAAGAAAAGGAAGATGAAAGCAGAGAAACAAAACACACACAAGAGAGGAAACCCAGATTTCCCTCTTTACCCTTCAGACATTTACCTGAGTACTCAGTGTGTGAAAAGGTAATTTGTGTTTTAAATACTGTGCTACACACCTGATGCTAGATACTGTGAATCTGGGGTAGGGCACACAGGGTATGCATTCTGTGCTAAGTTAAGGATTTAGCTAACGTTTCTGGGAGTCATCCAGATTCGCATCTCTGGTTCCTTTTTGTTAGGTTACTGCTCAAGCTCTTTCTTATTGACCTTAATGGTGCTATGTTGGATCCAAGAAAAATTTAGGGGATTTCAAGTTATAGGTGATATTCAGTTAATGTATCTCTGCTCAGTTCTTTCATTCCAAGCTAAATTACAGTTTCTGCACAATTGTGATCAGTAGATGCCCTATTGAATAATGCAATTATAATTAATATTTAACGCATTGTTTTGCACAAACTAACATTATTTTAGGGTTTTGGGTTTTTTTGTTGTTGCTGTTTATAAAATATTAAGTCTCCTTGGATTAAAAAGATAGGCTATAATGGCCAACATTGACATTAAGCCTGGGATCAAGAATTTAGAAATGCTTTCCCAGTTGATGATGCCACAGTCAGTAAAACTAGTGTCAGCACATTAGTTTAATTTTGTGATATACCCCAGCTTTAAATAATGACAAAGCCACTTCTGTCACAAGAACAGTCCTTAAGAGTAAACAGGCATCTACTGAGAACAGAAGCTGATTCTGAACTGACAATATCCATCCTAAGTAGGCTTGAAATGTCAATATTTTTCACCTTGGTGTGAGAAACATTTCCTTCTTGTAGGAGATTTGTCTATCTAACAATCAGAAAACAAAAAGTGACTCATCAGATGGTGTTGGGGGTTGCAGGCATGGGAAGTAGCTGTAGCAGTTACAGTGTCCTTGAGGAGAGGAAAATAGAAGTACTATGTGCCAAGCTTATCAGAATAACGGAATTCCAGAGCTACAGAAAAGCAAAACTTAGAAATGATTATCGTCATATGTAGCAACCAATGAGCATAGATTAGCAACCAATGACTGCAGAGACAAGACTCGTGCCAGCCTCGTGAACAAGGCGGAAGATCCAATCATATTCTGCGTGATCGCGTGTACAAGAAAGTTTTTACTGTATATTAGTAGCACTGATAAAGGCAATAAATAGAGCTTCTTTTACTCGCATCGCATCGGTGTGTTTCTCCCCTTCACCTGGCCGCAGCACATTAGCTTTGGTGATCTAATTTCTTATTATGGAAATGCTACTCCATTAGGCAGAGAGAGAGGAAGAACTGCAAACTAAGGGGTCTGGTTTCAATGCAGAGTAAAGAACAACTATCCAGAGTAATCAAAAGCTTTAAAGATTCTGTGATTTTTCATGATAGAAAAGTGAACCTCAGCTATTCCATATTTCAGTCCATCTTTTAAACAAGCTTTCTAGCTCGGTAGATCAAACATTTGGTTCTCCATCATTTGTTCAGTGTTATGCACATTTTAACAGCATCATTGCACAGTACAGAAATGACTGTTTTATGAGAGGGAAGCAATTTATTTGTGTTTAAAGCACATAGAATAAATCGGCAAAGGGCTGCAAAAAATCATATGGTACACGAAACACTTGCAAACACTTCAGCATGTTTCAATCTTTTTGGTCCTGGCAATACCTATTCCTCTTCGGGGCTTCAGCAGACTTTAACATACTTTGGCAAAATAGAAGTTTGAGGTCATGTTTCTGATGAGACAACAGCTTTCATTAATAAATAAATTATAATAGTTACTGTGTGCATGTAATTCACAGTGCATAATTTTACTGTTTACCTAATTTTAAAAATTGGTTGTTCTGTTGCGAGTGACGATTTTGTGTGCTACAGTTTTCAGAGCCTTTGCAAATTATGTTCATATTGAGGTGTGATGAAAAACAAATCTTTTGAATCCTACTCTCAACTTATTCACATCATGAATGAGATTATGCACGAGGCCTAAAGAACATTCTTTTCTATCACACTGGATTTTAAGGACTTTGGTTTGGTTGTAAAACTCACGTGCAACAAGTAAGTATCATGTGTCCATTGCTGTTATTTAAATATCATTCCTTTATTTAATTATATGTTTTAATTTGTTACAATTGCTAAAAATAATGGTCCCTTAAATTCATCTAATAATTTCCAATAACTACAGTGTTAAAGAGGGTCCAGAAAGTTATAAAATAAATTCTATTAAAAATATTTTCTTCACTTATTCACTGTACTTTTTGTTATATCAAATTTCACTAAAAGAAAATAGAAATGAAATTAACAGAAACATTTATTAAAAAACATTTATTAAGAAATTGAGGTTTTCTATTCTTTTTTAGTTCTTCAAAGAGAGCACCTTTAAAGAGATAAATTCTTTCTTTCATAATAGAAATTTTTAAATTTTGGCTTCTGATATAATCATGACAGAGAGTAACTAGAACTAAAATAGCATCACTGTTTACTGGAACACCAGGTAATTTAATTGGTTTCCTCCACGTCTATTTCCTCTACTATATTTTAATTAATCATTAATTAAAATTGAGAATAATCTTGGGTTTAGTAGTTGGGGAACTTAACAAAAATTAACCTCAAAGAAGAGAACTTTGGCTAGATACCACTCTAAACAAGATTAAAGCATACAGATAAATGCTCTTTCTTCTCAAAGATAAGTCAAAACTTAGACTTTTGTGTAAATTTGAGATTTCTTTGATATTATTATACCTTTTTTTTCCATTTTCATATTTTCCTGAGAAGGAGGAAAGGGAGTGAAATAAATGCATGGTTTAGTGATCTATTCCTCATCAACATCACCTCTTAATGCATAAAGAAGTAAGTAATTCAATAGGTCATTCTCTGCCCTATGTAGACCTATGCATTTGCATTTCATCTTTACCCTGACACTTCCTTCACAATCATATGAACTCAGTTCTTACAAGTAGCAATATAAAACCTCTGGAGAATTATTAATATAGAAGATTTAGTTAAAAAAATATGAAATAACTTTAAACAAATTCCTCTAGCATTTCAGGCAGATCTGAATTTTTTTACTTTCCTCTAGCATTTCAGGCAGATCTGAAATGGGTAAAAAAATTACCCATATTAGAACATAATCCAAATGGAGATGCTTATTATGTTCTGGATGAGTGGAGAATTAGAGGAATAAAACTGGTAACTGGGTGCTTGGGTTTCATGGGCACTAATCATTAGGTGATATCACAGGGTTTGCATTGGGCTGAATCACTTGCCTTGTCAGAAAAGCGTGACAGATCCAAGATTGTTCAGCCTGGAGAGGAAATGGCTGCAGGGGAGAACTGAACATCAGATCCCCACTGCCTGCAAGGAAATGGGCCCAGGCTCTTCATACCTATGTGTGGTGAAAGGACAAGAGACAATGGACATGTGTTGGAAAAGAAAACATTGTTTGGATATGATGAAGAGAAAATTCCCAACACGATAGCAAAATGGTGGAGCAATTTGCTGCAAAAGATTCTAAAGCAATGGTGATTTTTAAGACCTGACTAGATGTAGCATGAGCAGGGTTGAGCAGATCTGACTAAGTAGCTTTGAGTTTAGCACACCTCTTAGTGCAAGATGGACTAAAAACTTCATGAGATAGTTTCATCTAAATATACATAGTCATCTTTAGTGAGATTTCCTTAAGTTTTTTGTTGTTATCATGACGCCTCTGACCTCTATTTTGGATACAGAGCCATATGACCATAGAATAATTCAACTGGGAAACTATCTCTTAAAGTATAATCAATTTTACAACCTCTCTGTAAGGTTTGGTAACACTTTATGGCAGCTATAACAAATTATGCTGTTTTGTTTGTTTGTTTGATTGCTTGATTTGTTGTTTTTTTTCCCCCAGGTTACTAATAGTATGTTTAATGATAGTTCTCATCTGTCACAGCTTCCTGCAAAGAAGCCTGGGCTTGGGAAAGGTGGGGTTTTTATTTGTTTCTGCTATTTTGCTTTGGGTTTGGCCTGAGTTTGCTTTGGGAGTTGTTTGTGTTTTTTGCTAATGAAAGCAAATTAAATTACATGCATCAAATTCGAAATAGTGTACTAATTGTACTCTAACAACTACTGACATGCTGTAGCTAAGGAAACATAGAATTATCTTGTTCAGTATTTTGTAAATAATACGGTGAATCTGCAAAGAATCATTGCTCAAAATTTACATAAATGTCCTACATTTACAAAATTACTGAGGAATTTCATTGTAGCAAAATGGTGCCATTTCCCCTTTTCCATTATCACACTAATGCACATACTCTATTCATGACAGAATTTTCTTTCAATAACATATATTTAGAGCCAGGAATTGACTTCTCTGTATGATTTATTTTTATTGTATGGCTCTGTAAAAACAGAGAGTCTTTGTTTTCCCCTCAGCTAGAGGGATGTATAATCTGTGACAGTGAATACTCCCTTCCATGTAACACACTTTTGTCTTTTGCATGGAATAAGACACTAGAATTCCAGTTTTCAATACGTTATGTTTATTTTGAACTGCTAAAAACCCTTTGAATTCTCAACTTAAATTTCCATTATTTTTAATGAGGCAGGCCAAGTGTGATAATTTGCAATACCATATTTCTCACTGTTGCTAGTAACAAACTTCTAACTTAAAGGGTTGAATTTTTATTTCTTTCTTTTAGACTAAAGGACATCCTTTGATTTATTTATTATGTATTTAGTTTCTAAGTGAAACTCATTAATATTAAACCTTTCTTAACATCAGTAATTGCTGCATGACAGTTTTGATTGTACCAAGATTACTTTAAATCAGTTTTTCCTATTATGGTGTGAAAATTCCCAACTTTTTTTTTTCTTTTTTTTTTTTTTGCTTTCATATAAGCCTAATTAAGCACTTCACATGGAGATGGGGAGAGAGCACTCTGCTTGTTATCATCTTTATGGTCAAGAGCACCTGATCTCAATAAACCGTGTGCAGGAACCTTCTCATTTCTTAGTTATATAAAGACAGAGGAATGCAAGAAAATGTCATAATATTTGTTCATAAATACAAAATAATTATTCACACCTCTAAACTGATGTAATTCCTTCCTGGTAGCTGGTCTTTTAAATAATTACTTTAGATAAGGATTGCTAATAAAATATCTTCTGAATTTCCTAGGAGAGCTAATCATAGTTGTTTTTAGCTGAATTTTTAAAAATGTTATGACTACTTATGATAGCTGTAAGGCTGGAAATTACTGGATCCAACAATTATCTCTCAATTTCTCTGACTCTTTCATGTCCTGGGAGCTGCCCCTTTCTTCCCACCAGTCCTTCAACCAAAATAGTGGTCCTCACAGATAAAATATGAAGGCTGTAGCAAGCCCATATGGTATTGCTGAGGGTTGTAAAGGACCAGCCTTCTTCACTTCTGAAGAGAGACTGTGATATGAATACAGAATATTCCAGTCAAGTAAACCTTAGCATATTACTGTAGGAATAAATGAGATTCTGGCTCTGACAGTGGTAAATGGACATTGAATATTTGTGGTTGGGTTCTTCTGTGATGTGTGGGATATACTTTCTGTCAGACAGCATAATCCTGTCATACCAGCCTAGACTGCCAGGTAAATGAAATGGCTCTGTCTTGTTCCTGGGCTATGATGTAAAGAAAAGATTAAGCTATTAAAGAGCATCCAGAGGAGGGTTACAAAGGTACTGCAGGGCCTTGAGGGTAAGCCAAATGAGGAGGAGCAGCTGAGGTCACTTGGTCTGTTCAACCTGGAGGACACTGTGGGGAGACCTCATTGCAGTTACACCTTCCTCATGAGGGGAAGAGGAAGAGCAGGCACTGATCTCTTCTCCCTGGTGACCGGTGACAGAACCTGGGGGAACAGCGTGAAGCTGAATCAGGAAAGGCTTAGGTTGGGTTCAAACAGGCTCCCCAGGCAAGTGGTCGCAGTACGAGCCTGACAGAGTTCAAGAAGTGTTTGGGCAATCATCTAAGGTGCATGATGTGAATTTTGGAGCCAGAAATTTGCTGTAATAATCCTTGAGGGTCCCTTCCACCTCAGCAGATTTTATAATTCTTTTGACATGAAAGAGAAATGTTTCACAAATTATGTTAAGACTAGTTCACAAAAGACAGATTAGAGTGTTTGATAACTGTTTTCATATATCCATTCCAGCACTAAAAGCTACTTTTCAGCATTTTCAAACAAAAGATAGAGCTGTAGGCAGAGGGAGAGCACATAAGGGAGAGACAGCATGAGAAAACTTTCCCCATCAGCCAGCTGCTAATAGCAGTGATGGGGTATCCAGATGAACATCCTCCCCTGAGCATCACCTCCACTGCAGCAGATCATCCCTCAAAACAATTTTTTCATGTAGTAACTATTATCACTTTCATCAGAAATGATTCAAAATGTCTGATGTCGAATGTATGATGTGCCAGTACTAGGTGCAGCATGTGTTGAACAGGGAAATATACTTGCCATTTGTTGTTAAACTTTCTACTATTACTTAGTCCCTTACAGTAAAATAAAAGTTATTGAAAAAATAAAAATAGGAAAATGGCAGAAATTCTGACAAATAAAAGCTATCAATACTGGCAAAAGAGCTATCAATGCATTATACACGCCAAGTGATTTTCCTTAAGAAAAATCTTCAGCAGTGTAGGTTTGACAGAAACAACCAGCCTTTTTTCTTTCCCTCTCCCCCTGCTTTGCAGTGTTTCCTGTAAAATAAACTGAATGCAAACACCTGGTACAAAAAATCAAATGCTGTTGAGATAATGATGATTTTAAATTTAAACTTCAAAGTAACATTATGAAATACAGACCTTTCTGTTTTGTAGCTGGGTGAGACTACTAGTCTTACTAATAGCAAAACCCAAATCATTTACTTCTAGGAAAAAAAGACCTACTAGATACCAATCTGTGAACCCTAAAACATATTCATACATGTGGGATAGCTGAAATTTCATGTTGCTTTGGTTTTTGCAAAGAGAACTTGGAGAAAGGTAATTTTTATTAGTTTGTTTTTTGATTCTTTGCTTGTTTTCTGTAAAGTAGCTTTATTAGAAAACTGTATCTTATTTATGGGCTACTATCTGGCAAAACAAATAAATAAAATCAGATATCAGTATTTACCCCAGAAATTACTGTCTCCTTAACACTCAGCTGAATTCACTGAAATGTGTCCACAGCAGAAGTTATTCATGAGTTTTTGGGAGAAGAAATATTGTGTGTTTTCACAATTTATGTTTATTCAAACTTATCGGGCCTGGTTACAAAAATTACTTTTGCAATTTTACCTATTCCAAAAGTGAATTCTTTATACTAAATATGGAAGTACTTTAGTTAGCAATATGAACCTAAAAGTCTTGAATTCCCAGACGCAAATTATATCCAGGTGTTAAATCTGTGAAACCATTCATCATCTCTCTCAACTCAGTCACTGTGGGTGATTGCCTATGTAAAGACCTCCCATAGAGCATGCAGAATTATTTTATGAATTCCAGGACTCTGTGTGTGGATGTGCATGTAAATCCTACTATGTAAAAAAGACAAGTTATTTAGAGACCATCAAAAACCTGTTAAAGGAATGAGGTATGCTTACACTTGGAACCTTGTTATCATCAATCAATGGCACAGATAGGAGAAAAAATGTTCCTATTTGTTCCTTCAGATGACCTCTCTGAAAATATTTTTAAAAAATTCTTATAAAGTAGTATTTATCAATATAGGTAGTCTCAACAATAAAAATGTTTATTTTTCTTTGAATTCCTTTTAATAATAATTTTAATCATAATCAAACTGAGTCTATAACAAAGAATTAATTATTTTCAGAAAAATTCTATTGTAACAAGTATTCACCTGTTCATCCATTGAAAAGACACACTTGTCACTAATTTCTTCATGAGAAAGTTTTAGAGGATCTTCCCGTCACATTTCAAAAAAGGCAGATATGCCAAAGAAGCTACTAAGCTTCTTCAAGTTTCTTAAAACTGTCAGCTGGGTAGGTGTAATAGATCCAAGTTAACAGTATCACTGAGAGAAAGCTTTAGTTTGATATCAGCTTTTTTTTTTTTTCTCCTCTTGGCCATTAAGTACACAGCTTTACAATCTTTAACCTTCTGTTCAGCTGTTGTCAGATCTTTGTGTGTGGTGGTAGGTGGAGAAAGACTAAGGGGACAAATATGGTATAGCAAGAGAGAGGAAATAATGAAAATAATGAGGAAAACAGGTGACTTGCATTGGAGATGCTTTAACACAGAAAACTTTACCCACTGAGAACAAGATTTCTGTGTATCATGCTACAGCCAACATTTTGTTGACTTGAACTTAGCAAATACTATTTATATACCCAGAAAACTACTCAAAATGTTTTACTGTAGTATATTTACAGATGCAAATTATTTGTTTAAATTACATGATTTATTTAACAAGTGAAAGTTTCAAAAATTGCAGGATCCATTTAAATAAACTGAAGCAGAATGTTGAATAGATAGAAAATTTTATGAGTTTCTAATGCAGCTGAGGTTTAGGAAGCAAGATCTGCAGCAGAGATATGCTTTAAGAGAAGCAAATTCTGCAATAGATTTTAAAATATCGTAATCTAATTTTTAACTCTTGATATGACATTCAGTTCATTGCTCTGTATAATTAAGAAGTAGGCAAGCTTATATGTTCTTACAGATGAAAAAGAAAAAATTTGAAAAACCACACATTAATTTGAAAACTTACTGTATTTGACATATACAATAATTGGAATTGTACAGGAATCAGACCTGTACTCATTTCTCAAGTGAGATAAAAAGGCAAAGCTATTACACAATATCCTCCCAATTCATTACATTATAATAGTTAAATGACTTTTAATCTGAAAATCTCCTAAACACTTTCAAATATAGCAGTTTCCTAAAAAGTTCTTATGACTTTAAGCCAAGCTGTATTTTTAAAATATTTGGGCTCTGTTGGGGTGCATGTTGTTTTACTACTGTTTTAAGGTTGAGAAGTTGGGTTTTATTAAGTTGTACAAATTAATTCCATAGAAATCTATTGAGTTAAGATGGCGTCTAGTAGGGGATTTCCAGGGCTTCCACCCCCCTCCCATGGTGTCCGTTTTGTGTCAATCAGTCGGGCCCACCTTCTCTCATGTAAATCCCTATGTCAATCTATGTACCCCCTCCTCAGTTTCCCCGGCGACCCCCCTGTCCATCACCCTCACCTCACTCCCAGGGTCTGGAAGGTTCTTTGGGGTATGAGTGGTGATTGGGCTGGGGTGGGGGGCCACTCCCCTGTATCAATTTAATTCGCTGCCTGGTGCTTTATCCTATGATGTATTCTGTTACTATTGGTTCTGTATGTCTTCTCCCTCCCCTCGGGGTGGCTATATATGGTTTACCGAGGGGCGGGCTCGTGGTCAGTTTTTCGTGACCCCCTTTCCCTGTTCGTGTCTGCCCTTCCCTCAATAAACCCTCGTTCCTCTCACGAAGAACTGGCTGATTCGCGTTCTCCTTCATCGGCTTCACCACACTTCATCCTTGCCGCTGCCTGGTGCGCTCTGCCTCGCTGGGACGCATCCTCTGGCCTTGCCGCCGAGGGGGCCCCGGTTGGTGACCCTCCCCGCCTCGGCCGGCCAGTGGTTCCTCGGCTAGGACAGACTGCGGCCGCTCGCGACCTCATCCCTGAGTCTCTGCTCTGTGGAGCGCCGCCGGGCTCCTTCCAGCGAGCGACGGCAGGGCTCGAAGCTCAGTGTAGAATTTGATAGGGTAGTAAGCATGTAATGAAGAAGATCTTGACTGGACTGAAACATTTTAACTAGTATTTGGAGGACAAGATTTCCCAGATTGTGTTATTGATGATATTCTGAAGTATTATGCTGATTTACACATATATAGTTACAGGTGAGACCAAAAAGTAGCTTTTTTTCAACTTTTATTCACAAACTATCAATTCATGCATTGTTTTTGCCTTATGAAAGATACAGGGTTTGTTCAGTTCCTATAGAAAAGCTTTAACACCTTTCTACATGTTATGTATGTAAAGCTATGTCTTCAATTTAATCAAAATTAAAGGTGCTTCAGCATTTGGTCCTATCCTGGAAATCCTGAGACTGGGCCGTGTAATATGGATTAGAGACACACAATGATATCATCTACAGAAACGTGGATTAAAAATTTTTAAATTAAACCTTTTTTTTTCAATTGAGAATTTGGGGCTTTCTTCTATTGAAATGGCAGAAAATGGTGAAATATTAATTTATATGAACTAGGATATATTTCAGAAATGTCTGAAAAGGTGCCCTGAATGAACAGGTTTATCACAACATTAGGAATGTGTGAGGAAAGGTGGGTAAAGATGTTTTAGTACACTCTTTACCATTTCTGCTGCAAATCTAAATGGGTTGTGGTTATTTCTTCTGAAATTTCAGTCTGCAGAACTTAATTCTGCTGTTTTTTGGAATTTTTTTTTGCCATACAGTTTCATGGGTTAGAATCCAATCTTGTAAATATGTATAAAGTAGCATGAACTTGTCATAATTTTCAGATGATTTTGTTAAACAAAACACAGATTAAAAGAAAATTAGTTTATGAGTGGCAGAGAAAGGTAAAGATGCAGCTGAAGAGCTATTTATCCTAAGAATGGAGGAATAGTTACACAGAGTAAGTTTGTAAAGGCTTGTTTTACAAGAAATTGCTGAGCAAACAGTTTGAAAAATTAAATTGTTTGAAAATATAATAAAATATAATCTAAAAAATTACATGTCATATTTTATTTATTAAAGAAAATAACTTTGCTATTTTAACAGTGGCAATATGACCATTTTGAAGTTTTAGCACACCACCTTCATTGTCTGGTTTTTTTGTCAAAACGAGAACACATGGACTTAAAATACTGTATAAAAATACACACTAACCTCTACTAGATACTGCATTTTCTTTGAATTCTTACAGTAGTGGTGTGAACCAACATCGGCTGAGACAATTAGAAACTATAGTGAAGTTCATTTATTCTATATTTAATTTGGTATCAATTATCTGTGAATCATCACGTATCAACCAGCAAGAAGTAGAACTTCCGTTACTACTTTGGATGCATCAATCTGGAGATTAGCATTTCATCTCTTAAAATTAAAATTAGTATGTACGTCAATATTTTTTATGTATTACTGCACTTCAGTAGTAAACTATGACCCACAATATGTTTCAATATTAAGGACAAAAAAATACAATACTGTACACAGCTGCAGTTCTGCTGACAAATGATCAATGTGGAGTCATGCAATAAGGTCAAAGATGTTATTTGAAGGTGATAACACAACACCTAATAAATCATGTTATAAATAACAGGAAGAGCTTCAAGTTACAGTGCATTCAGAAAACTGCAATAAAAGAATAGTCCCTCATGAATTTAGGCCGCCGAAAATTTTAAGACATATAGAAAATAAAGCTAGGATAAAAAAACCAACTTCCCAAGTACCACTCAGGCGGCACTCTTTGGAAAATTTCAGAGGCAAAAAAGTTGGTAGAACATTAAGTTTCAATTTTCTATCAGTATGACCAATATTCATAAAAGACTTAGACCATCACTCCTCAAGAAAACAAAGTTATTGTAAATAAAATTATATATTGTTTCAAAAACTAACTGATTTTGAATATTTGTGTGAACTGAGATTTCATGGTTACTGCAATCAAGGTTGAACATTGCCCACCAGCTTCTCTTCATTGGTGAGAAGAAAGTCCAGTACAACACTTCTTACTGGCTCCTCTATCACTTAGAGAAAGAATTTATCTCACATTGTATCATACAATCATATCAAGTAAATCATCAGGGCAGTTTACAGCCCCACTCAAGCAAGCTTGCATGTAATTGCTGCTGTTTGGTGCAGAACACAAAATCTGTGGATCTGATAATACGTACATGCTATTTTTTTTCTGTACAGATATGGGGGTTTTGGAATGCTAAATTTTGCCACTGCCTACCGGAGCCCAGGCTTGCCCTCCGATGTTCCAGAGCAGTGTGACAGGAGTGGGGAACTGCCCTGGCTGGGATGAAGCCACAGGCAGAACCTTAGAGCTATTGCAGCTCTAACTGGAGAGGCGGTGCTCCAAGGCAGGGACTGGCAAAGAAGGCAGAGAACACTCCAAACAAACTGCAAAAACACCACAGAAAGTAGGACAAGGGTATCACAGAGGACCTCAGTGCATGGGATTATAAAGCTCCACAAGACAGTGGGTGGATACAACAGAACAGCCAACGGGATCATAGTTGGGGTGGAGTTTAGGGGCAGAAACCAAACAGGATAGGGGGAGGAGAAAGGTCTTGGTTGGCGATTGGTCAAAACAATGAGTGGCGGGGAATGTTCTGGAAGAAGGGGCAGGATTGCCTTGACAAGCAGGAGAGACGGGACAGGGTTGCCTTGATAGGCAAGGAAGGGTCTGGAACAAGGGGAGGGGCACTCTGAGGGACAGCTGGAAGGGAAGGCACAACTGAGGGAAATACCAACCAGGGGGAAACATGGGGGATAACAGAACATACTATTTAACAATCAACTTAATAAAGTAAACATAAAACACGAATCACAACAAAATTTAGTGAGAATATATCCAGAGAAGCCTGACCAGATGTTCTAACATTCCAACCATCCATAGAAACAATGCAGCTCTAGAAAACAATATTTAAGTCAAGCTGACATGGAAGTAGCTTTATAGTAGTTAAGATAAAATAACCAAAATAATTTCAAGTATGAATGAAGACAAAATCAGAGAACCCAAAATTAATCCAGCTTTTTCTCTACCTTGAGGAACATTTGTCATGTACAGAGGATAATCATCTGTCCAAATATCTAGTCTGTACTCATCCAAATAGCAACTGTCACCAAATCCCATGCCTAACTTGAGTCTATGAAATAATACTCAGTAAAAATAGAACTGAGTTCCTGCAAAAGTTGACGACAGTCCTCATGGATGCCTCTGAGTATATGAGCTAATAGTTTTAATATGTGCTTCTCCATCTGAATTAAAGGAGTGATAACACATCTGGTAGCATTATTAGGTTGTTGTCTTACAGACAGGTCAATCAGTATAGAAAAATATTATCCCACATGTCTCAGAACATAATCAGGTCCTTATTTAAATAAAGTAAAACAAAAGCTGTTTTGCATAAACACGGGGAAGGATACAAAACAAAATGAAAATGTAGCTGGAGGGATGCTGGTTTTAATCAGGTAAAGACTGGCTGTTAGAACAAGGAGAGATGAACATAGGACAAAATTATGACAGCTGACAAATTAATCCAATTCAAAAGCTGCTCTCTAAGTTAATCTTTTTTCCTTCTCCCTAGGTTTTTAATGCAACATGAAAACAACTCCCAACAAAACAACAAAAATAACCACAAAACAAACCACATTAAATGAATGTGAGGAAGCCAGATCTTCCCAGGCTGTTTAGAACATATTGAACTTTAATCATAGCCATTATTGCAGAAGTAGCAAGTCTTTATTATCAAAACAGTTTTCTCTTTTGACAAAATTCTTCTCTCTCTCCCTTTTTCTGGTAAATATATATATAATTTGAAAAACAACTGTAGATGAAATATTCACATCATCTATACTAAAAGCAAGGTCTTTTCATTTCAGTGAATGTTATACTCTGCCTTGACAGAGCAAAATTTTCTATAAACATAGTGATTATAGCTCAAGGTTTCTCTTAAGCATTCTCTCTTTGTCTCACCCATCTATTACACCATGCTTCTGTTGTGCATTGGAAAACTGCAATTTGCTTGTTTGCCTTTTTCATTTTAAATTAATCTACCCTCCATCACCACACTCAAGCGCAAATGAAAACAGCACTGCCAGAGAAGATATCCTAGTTATGAGTGTGTGATTTATTTTTTAACTGAAACAACTGAGAATAAAAAGAAAATAAAACATTTAAATGAATTGTCTCAAATAAATATTTAATTTGGAAGATGAAACAGAGGTGTATACAGAGTCTCAAAACTAGCATTGGGAGAATTCATATGAAAGGAACTTGAGAAATCTATTTGTAGAAAAAATATAAATCCCAAACTCCTGCAAATAACTAACAGATAAATCAAGACTATCATGCCATTAGCTCATAATTACAGTAATAAAATTTCTATTTTATTGTTGGGGAGTTGATTTTAATTTAAAGGAAGTGATGCTCTCCCTTTACTCTGCTCTTGTGACAACCTACCTGGAGTATATCAACTGTGGGGTTCCCAACATAAGCAAAACACAGAGCTGTTGGAGAGAGTCCAGAGGAGGCAGGGGGAGATTATCACTGGACTGAAACACCTCTCGTATGCAGACAGGTTGAGAGAGTTGGGGGTGTTCAGCCCGGAGAAAAGAAGGCTTTAACAAGGCCTTACAGCACCTTCCAGTAAAAAGAGAGAGGGACTTTTCCAAGGGCATACTGTTACTGGACAACAGTTTTAAACTGAAGGAGAGTAGGTTTTAATTCAACATTAGAAAGAAATTCTTTGCTATGAGGGTGGTGAGGCAGTGGAATAGGTTTCCAAGAGAAGTTGTGAATTCCCTGACCCTGGGAGAGGACAAGACCAGGTTGGATGGGGCTCTGAGCAATCTGGACTAGTGGAAGATGTTCCTGCTTATGGCAAGGGAATTGGAACTAGACCTTTGAAGAAACCTTTAAGGTTTCTTCAAACCCAAGCCATTCTGTGATTATATTATTCTATGGATATTTCTGTCCAAATTCAGAACACTTTGAACTGTATTTATTGAGTGATAGAGACTGATTATATAATAAGAACATAAGAAAATGAAAACCAAAACAATACAAAACAAAGAAAAACCCAGAAAAAAACCCCCACACACAAAAGAAGAAAATAAAAAATTGAAGAGATATATTAAGAGCTTATTTCCACAGTGGCACACAGTTTATATTTTATGTCAGCAAGACAGAGCTCTAACCTTTGGGCAGGGTTCCATTGGTTAGCTGTACATTAGTTTACATGGAAACAAAGTTATCTCCCAAACATTAAGTAATGTAGTTAGGAGAAAAAATAAGTAATTTTGTTAGACGATCTTATGGATATGTTTTATAAAACATTCACAAGCACAGAAGGATAAATGTTAGAGTGTATACATCTTTCATAATGTGGAGCCCTCATGTCGTGAGATATAGAATTTGGTTCTAGAAATGCTAGCATAGAATTTGTCACGTTGCATTCTAATGGCCCAAAACTCTGCTATAGTGTAGTATTACATAAAATACACTGTGCTAGGTCTATCAACTCCTGAAATAAGTGGTCATGAACAAAAAGGTTTTATTAGCTCTCTGTTACCCTGAACTAACAGAAAGCAACTTTTCATTAATAACCGGCCATGAAGTCAGTCTATTTCTTCTCTCATATTTTATTACTATTGCCTTAGGGTTTTACTTACCACATCTCTTCATTATCTCCCATGTTGCTATTATGATCTTCTATTTTTTTTGTCAATTCCAATGTCTTCATCATTCTATATTCCTTCCTCTAATTCATAGCAGTCATCTTCTGTTCCATCTATGGGATTTGATAAATAGCCTTTCTTAATGTATTTTGCTATAACTTTGTCTTATTTCTTCCTTTTAATCCAATGAAAAAAACTTCGGCACAAGGTTCTTTCATTTCCCTTGAAGCAGTTAAAGCATGACCTGATGTCAGAATCCATTTTGACTATAAAAACTGAATGGTCTATTGTATAAAGAATTTGTAGCATTTGTTCCTCCTAGTGTGACAAGATCAGAGTTCCCTTCTCTAGCAGCAGTCTTGACTGCTGACAACAGATAATCTTTGAATGCTTCTAGGATGAGCATTCCTGTTTTCCTTAGTAGCAGATGTATCCTACTGTGAATGACATTCGGGCAATCCTTCACTAAATTCATAGATATTCATCCTGTGTTTGACACTTGACAACTATTCCAGTAGGCAGCTGTTCCTTTGGCATTGTTTTGTGTACCAAGAACACATAAGGATGTAATTTTATACCATCTGTTGACACTGCCAATGATAAAGCAGTGTGAATTTCTTTTCTGCCTTTTTACTAAAATGGATTTTATGCCTCCCGTTTCAACAATGTAACTTGATGTTTCAACTGCATTATCCATTTGACTAAGCACATAGCCATGATCTTTACATTATTCCTGAAATGGAATGAGCTTTTTAGTGAGGTCAGAAGGTAGATGTTGGTAAAGTACAGATCTCTCCCAAAGGAAAAAGATATGAAATTATATCATTCTTATTCCCCTCTATTGTCATTTGCCTTCTTGCTATGAAATGTTTTCTGATTATAGTATTTCTTATTCTTTCAGGCTAATGATTTCCCATGAAACTGGGATTCATCTTTTGTTTGAATATTTACAAATATCACAATACCACAATATCACAGTCATGGAGTTGCAGAATCATTCAGACTGAAAATGTCTATCTAGTCCATCCTCCTACTCAAAATATGGCCACAACTAAATTCAGATCAGATTTTTCTCTGTCTGTTAAAAACATTCTTTTTTTGAGGGGTCAACTGCATGATTTCTGAAAAATTAGCAGATGAAAACTTCATGTTTCCATTTTCATATTTATGTCCCCCTTTTTTTTAGATTTCCTCTCATTCTTGCCATTATTAGTCTGTTGGCTTAGGTAGTTCAGGTTTCTGTTTATTTGTGGGGGTTCTTTTTGTTTTTCTCTTTTTCTTTCAAATAGAACTCCCATGAGTAAAAACAATTGAACCATAACTTTTCCTGTGCCTTTTTGAAGTCAGATGTCTCACCTCCAAACCCTCTGCCATTTTATAATTAATAGCAGAATTCAAAAATACTCATAAAACTACCAAAATCATAATGAGCTGCACAGTTCTGTAAGTAGGAAAGAGAAACAGTATCAATCTATTGCTTTTGACTGTATCATTACTCAATTCTGGGAAAATTCATCCTCCTTTTAGGAAAATAGATTCTGATGGAAGGTAGAGCTGGGAGAACATCCTGTCCTTACAGCAGGGAAATTTACCAGCTCTTTAGTCTGTAAAGAATATAGTTCCAGAGAAATACAGGATTTCCATGACAGAGTAGATGATACTTTCAGATTTATAAAATAAAATTTAATCTGTTTCATGACAAGGATTTCAAGAACCATGGCTAGATTCTAGTAAGAGAAGAAAACTGGAACCTCTTCTAGTTCCCCCCTTTGAAAGACTCCCCACTTTGAAAGACTTTGACAAATGGAGAAGTTAGTGTGTTTAAAACAAGCAAGGAACCTCCTTTGAGATCTCACTGCCGTGTTATGGGTTTTTTGTTTTTCTCTGAGAATGTAAGTACATCAGTCAGGAGCAGGTGAGCTGCAACTTGGCAGGACCTGACTCCCAACCACCTGGGTCCCCTGCGCGGTAGAGCGCCAGGAGGCGACCCAGAGAGGAGAGACTGGATCCTCCGAGGCGGCAATCACGAAGGCGGTGGAGCGATGAAAGAACACGTGAGTCAGCCAATTCTCCGTGGAGGAAGGAACGGGTTTATTGGGAGAGGAGCAGGTATAGAAGGGTAAGGAGCCACGAGGAACTGACCACGGACCTCCCCCTGGTCTGGCCTTTTATGACCGACCCCAGGGGGAGGGGAAACAGAACTTGACCAATAACAATACATTACTTAATTACAAAGGACAAATCAGAAGAAAACAAAGGTGTGGCTTTCCCCCCTAGCCCAATCACCACCCAAACCCCGGGGAACTTTCTAGACTTGGGGAGTGGGTTGGGGGTGATGGACAAGGGGGTCGCCTGGGCAACAAAGGAGGGGGAACAGAGAATGACAGTTAAATTAACATGAAATAAGGAGGGCCCGGCACGATGGACAGATAACAGTCATTGGGGGTGGGGAGGGGCACTGGAATTCCCCTTGCTCAGGTCGCCATCTTAGTTCAATATAAATCTATGAGAATAAAACATAAAACTTATAAAACTTAACTTTGGAACAATAGAACATTGCAAAACTGGGTACAAAACGAGGTACATACACAAACACACCCCAACAATGCAACACTCTAGTTACATCATTCCCCTGATGTGTTCCAGTATGCCCACCCTGAGGCCATGGCTGGATCTCGTAAAGTTAACAAATCCCTCCAAGCTAAGGAATGCCCTCTTCCAAAAATATCTTATCATAGGGACTTTGGGTGGTTCTATACTACATGTGAATTCTCTTTCAATCTCTCTTTGGTAGTGTAAAAAAACCCATAGAAATTTCAAGTAGACAAGGACCTAGAACAAATTTCAAATTCTTGAATAAGAATCAAAAATACATTTAGTGAATTTTAACTAAATGGAACAAGCATTCAAAATAGCTGATTATCATTCCTATCAGACTAGGAGTTGACCTTGCAAAGATTTTATTTCTTGTAAAAATTTAGCTACTCCTCAAGCACTTTCAGTATAAAGAGAGATTCATCAGACTCTGCTCAATTTAAATGAAGAAGTAATTTAACATATTTGGAGTGATACCAACTAAGTATCACCCAACAGTAATGCTGTTTGCAATGTGTCCAAAGCATCACTGATTTTTTCTTGATCCACCTCTTTCTGTCCAAGACTGGGGCCCGAGGTTTGAGTGAACACTGTTACAATCAGAAACCATACTTCTTCACTGAATTAAAATATATTCAGCTACAATTGACCATCATAGCCTTATGTCTAGGGCAGTAGCTCTGACCAATATTCCTGGGTTTTTTCCTCACTTAAAGAACAACCCACATCACTCAAATCAGTTGAGTTCTAGGCAATAGAACATCTGATCACCAAGTTCATCCCACACAGTGAAGAACTAGAGATGGAGGTCCTCTATTTTATGAAAAAAAGGTTATTTTTCTATATAGTCACAAAAAATGAGAGAGAAAAACAATCACATCTTCTTCCTTATGAAGTTCCAGCTTCTGTCATCAAAGGTAAGCAGACAATGACAAGTACAGCTCAGGGGATGTCAAAGAAAAACAGCATGACCAAATAGGCTGCTGTAATAAAAGAGAATAAAGAAAAATGATTATGCTCTTTCCCACAGAGAGAAAAACATTCCTTAGCAACCATGAATTGTTCAGCTAGCAACAGCATGGACGTACTGTAGGACACAGAGCAAAGCTGTAAACTATGTAGAAAATTTGCTGAACGGCCTGGGCTCAAAGGGCAGGGTCAATGGTTTGAAGTATAGTAGTAGGCAGTATATTGGTAGTCAGTCATTTGCAGTGCCCCCAGGGTTAATGGAATAAACCTATGGAACAGTACAGCTGGGGTGGGAGCTGCACAGAAAGCCATTCTGCAGAAAATAGTGTCAAGCTCCTGCTGGACAACCAGTTGAACAGAATTAGGGACGTACCCATGCAGCAAAGGCCAGTTGCATACTGGTCGTACCATCAAGAGCACAGCAGATCGAATGAAGTAGTTATTCCAATCAATGCAGAATTTTTGAGAACTGATATGGAACACTGTGTCCCATTTGATATCAGCAACTGGAAGAAAGGGCCTCAGATTTTTAGGGAGCTGCAGGTCATCATTTCTAATGAGAAGTAGACACAAATGGATTTATTCAGACTTAAGAGGAGAAAGTTACAGTGAGATCTTACACTGCCTACAAATATATAATGGGAAGTATATGCAAAAGCAACAGATACAAGTTCCAGAAACAGAAACTGCAGTCAGATATTAAGAGATATCTATGATTTTTTTAAATTATGGTAGTTAGCCATCATTTAGTTAGGTCGTTTTCCAAGTATTGGAAAAGAGTTTCACGGAAGTTGTGAAATACCTACACTCAGTTGCATAGATTCAAAACTCAAGCAGACAGCATAGTGAGTAACTTGATCTAATTCTAAAGCTTGAACTAACGTAAAAATGGTCCTTATGGAGTTGGACACCTCCATACACCCTTCCAACATACATCATTTTGTTGCTTCTCTTTGAACAACTGAAACAACTGAGGTATCAATTGAAGTTTTACACATCTGCAAGTAGAAAAGGCAATCACTCTTTATGAAAGGAATTCTTGTTAGCTAGAAGTAAACTTCAAATCTGTCATTCCCTCAGGATATCTCTGTAGTGGGTTGACCCTTGCTGGATGCCAGGCACCAACCTAAGCCTCTTTATCATTCCCCTTCTCAGCTGAACAGGGAAGAAAATTATAATAAACATTCATGAGTTGAGATAAAGACCAGGAAAGGTCACACACCAAATACCATCATGGGCAAACCAGATTCAAACTGAGAAAATTAAGTGAATTTTTTACTAGCCAAAAGCAGAGAAGGATAAGGAGAAATAAAATAATTCTTAAAAGCAATTTTCCCCTACCCTTCCCTCTTACTCAGGCTCTATCTTCTTCTCCCACAGTGATGAGAATGAGGATTTTATAATCATTTCATCACACATTGCTCCTGCCACTGCTCAGGGAGAAGAGTCCTTCCCCTGCTCCAGTGTGGAGTTCCTCCTACAGCACATAGTCCTTCACAAACTTTTCCAACATGAGTCCATCCCATGGCTAGCAGCTCTCCCCAAACTACCAGCATTGTTCACTTTTCCATGGGACGCAGTCTTTCAGGCCCAGCCTGCCCCAGGATGGGTCCCCCACAGGGTCACAAGTCCTGCCAGGAAATTTGTTCTAGAGTGGTCTCTTCTCTCCACAGGTTGTCACGTCCCTGACAGGACTCTTTTCCAGGATGGGCTTCTCACAGGTTCACTGCCTCCTTTGGGAATCGAACTGCTCTGGCATGGGTCCTGTCCATGGGCTGCAGGATCACAGCTGCTTCACCATTGTCTTCATCACAGGCTTCAGAGGAATCTCATCTCCAGTGCCTCGAGCACTTCCTCTCCTTCCTTCTTCACTGACCTTGGTGCCTGCAGAGTTGGTCTCATATATTCACAATCTGCTCTTCTCTGACCACAATTAAAACTGGACAATATCTCTTTCTCCTTCTTAAATATGCTATCACAAAGGTGTTACTATCATTCCTGATTGGCTCAGCCTTGTCCAGCAGCAGGTCTGTCCTGGAGCTGACAGGCATTGGCTCTGTCTGACATGGGGGAAGAAGCTTCTTGCAGCTTCTCACAGAATGATTCAAGACTGCAGCAGGCAGGTGACAAGTTACCAAGAATAGTTAAGAGATGTTCCTGTTGATTTTACCTTATTACTAGACACAAGAGCTGTTGAAAATCTGAGGTCAGAAATAAGTGACTTGCAGCATGATTGATTTTGCTAGTGATGGTATGAGATGTCAACAGCTAAGCATACACATACTTTTAAGAAGTGTCAATAAAATTTGAGGAATATATATGAAGAATACCAGTTGATTTTGTTCATTATCCAAAACTTGTCCGTAATGAAAGCCTTGTGAACACCAGAGATCAGATCTTAACTAACAGATTGATGCTGATAGTGGGAATCAATGACAGGATTTGATGTAACCTGTAAATGTAAGAAGTTTCCCAGTTCTTCACCATAGATTTGAATTTTTCACTTTAAACTTGTAACATGTTGTAACAGCTGCAAAAGAGATTAAAGAAAGGCTTTGCACTGAGTTCCTTTACTCAATTTCATTTTATGTTAAAGCTCAAAGAAGACTTCAGGGGTGGGGGAGAAGTGTAGGTGGAAGAAAGATAAAAAAGAGATAAAAGAAAAAAATGAAGGCGAAAAAAAGAAAAAGGAAGTCTTTGAAAAAAGCTTTCTAAAACCTGAGCTCTAATGACAGGAGTATAATTTTGAGAGTCTCTGGGACTACATCAGAATTCATAAAGGCAGGTTTCCATTTGCCACAGTGTTTTTCTAGTGTAAACATTTACCACTCCAGTTGAGCTGCTGAAGGCAGATTACAAAGATGAATATATTTCTCTCTCTTGTGTTTTTTTACCCTGATAACTTTTGATCCATGCAATAGATGTCCAACCCCTCTCAGACGATCTTGCAGGCTTTTCTTAGGTGATTGTACTCCTAATTAAAAGTAATTTGAAAGTAATTTTTCCTGCAAAGTATAGCCTAAAAAATGGATTTTTTTGCTATTACAAGACCACGATCTGTGATATTTATCTCGTTGCCAAGTGAGTACTAAGTGTCTTTTTGTGTTTGCAGCTCTGTGACTGCTGCTTGTCACAGTCCTTGGCTGGCAGACCAAGGACTTCCCTTCTGGACAAAATCATAATCCTTTGTTTCATGTGCCAGGATGAGGGCTACTGTGAAGGAAACTGGCTGGAGAAAGAAACACACAAATAGCTCCAGAACTTAAGAGGATGGAAACCCCAGCTCTAACATCGAACTCCTAGCAACAAATTCAGTAACCTTGGCAACTCACGGTAACACCTGCCTATATATCCTAAGCTGAATTTTCAACACTAGACTTTCTTTTCTAAAATAAAGAACTGTTGAAGTGGCTATGTAAGACTATTAAAAGCATTGTAAAAAATCTGCTTCTGCTTACTGCATTGTTGCAGGCACATCCTACTTCTTGCCTCAGTTTCAGGTGAGCCATTAATTTTCTGTCGCAGCAGACACTGTTTTCTTTACTTTGTCAGAAGGCTCTTTCCGATGATCTCTGAGGTTTGACTTGTGTTCACAGTTCCTTACAGAAATTTCTCTATCACCAACAGATCTGCCAGCTCCAGCTCCTTGTTCTGACTCTCCTCTCCCTTTGTTCAGCTTCCCACTGCACACTCTGGAACAGTAGTCATTCTGGCTTTACACTGTTGTCACAAAAAAAAAAAAAAAAAAAAAGCCAAAAATTAGGCACTGTCAATCATAGACACTCTCTGACACCTGCCCATTCGTACAACTAAAATCAGATCACACCAGTGATACGTTGCATTTTTTCCTCTCTGAAGAGGTTTATTCTAGAAATGACATAGTATAACACACACTTTCAACACTCTGCCTGTCAAAAATGCCTTCCTTGAAATTGAAGTCTATGGTTAAAACCTAATCTGAGTCTTGGCAGTCCTTGGAGAAAATGGGGAAAGTTCATGTGGAAGAAAGAATATAAAACCCAGTAACTGATGTGGTGATTGCCTACAGTCTCAAGGTATTGCTGAAAATAGACTGAATAGCTGCATCTGGTGAGCTCTTAAATGTTTTGTTCAATAGCTTCTTTTGTAGGATGATCTGTTTTTCCTGCTGCTTCAAACTTTCTGAAAAATATTAAAAATAGAAGGTAAAAATCAAATAAAAATATCTTCAGGTATTGCCTAACAGTTTCTCCAGTTGGAAGTGAAAAGACCAAGAGGAGTGTGAGGGGATAGAATGCAAGAAAATAAAGATAGTGCAGAAGGTGATCTCCCCCCTGAGGAGTGGCAGCTGTACTAATCACCAATTAGGAACAGGCCTGCCCTTAACAGGACGCAGCTGTCTCCAATGAGGATGAGTGCTGTAAAAGAGTGGGTTAGCTGGTTGAGAAGAGGGTTGGAGTTTGTTGGCTGCGCTGGGAGAAGGGAGTCAGTGCTGTGAGGACCTTGCCCATGAGAAATCACCGAGAAGGTATGGGAGCTTTGCAATAAGATGACAATAGAGGAGTAACTTTTTAATGTATTGGTTTCTCTCACATGCTTTGTTGTTTTCACTGACCAGTTGTTTCAGCCTACC
>NW_005054327.1:230202-263754 GCF_000277835.1 Geospiza fortis | reverse complement strand
ATCATTCCTAATGGGCACTTCTTGAAGACTATTCCAGTTTGTGACCCATGCCCAGACTTCTTTACATAGAAATAAAGAGTTATAGGGTGTCCATGGGTCCACCTTTTTCCTGAATCACATATATATAAGGTATGCATGCTGTAGGACTGGAATTTAACTCTCTAGCACACCTCTACATGTAGTTGTTTCTCAAGCCCCCCCACTGACTCCAGTAGGTTATATTTTTTAAATGTTATTAAAAATGAACACAAATAGATTTTTTTCCAAATGTATTTGCATAAAGATATTTACTCAAAATCACATGCATAGCTGCAATTATGAGCAGCATTTTGTTGTGAAAGGGAGTAGCAATGTTCATAGTTGCATAGAATGATTTAGACTGTAAAAGATCTTTACAGTCATCAAGTCCAACCATCAAACTAGCATCACCACCTTGTTCACCATTAAACCCTGTCTTCACAAACCATATCCACATGTTTTTTCAACACCTCCAGGGATGATGACTCCACTATTTTCTGGGGCAGTCTGTTCCAATGTTTTTCAACATGATTTTTTTACCTCAGCTGAAACCATTTCCTCATGTTCCTTCAGTTCTTTCTCACATGACCTATGATACAACATCTAGTACCAACATTTCCATATTGATAATAAATATTGTCCCATAGGTCATGTGACAGCAGACATCTTAACCACAACTTGTATATAAAATTCCTTAGATCATCTCATTCTGTTGTCACTGTTTCATCATTCATGATCATTCAGGTAATGCTGCTAGTCCAAGATATATGTTTAGTGACATAAAAAGGTATATTGCACAATGAGAATGTAATTGTAGTCAAGAAGTGTCCTTTGCTTTTCACTTCCTGTAAAACAGTTACACGAATGAACATAGCATAGCAAATATATTGAAGAACCTAATGGCTGGTCATCAGGTTTGTTTGGAAATATATGTTATTAATTCTTATGATCTTGTAATAAGTTAGTTTCTGTAGCCCTTTAGTTTATTTTTCAAGTTTTCTGAACATCCCAAGGAGTGTAATGATGAAAGTTGGCTAATATTGCAATAATAAAATCATAGAATCAATAATATTGGAAAACACCCTCAAGATTGTGGGGGCTACCCATTAATTCATCACTACCATGTCTCTGACTGCCACATTCACATGTTTTTTGAACTCTTCCAGATATGGTGAATCAACCATTTCCCTGGGCAACCTGTTTCAATGCCTGACCACCCTATCAGTGAAGAATTCTATCCTAATATCCAATCTAGACCTCCTCTGGCACAATTTGAGGTAACTTCCTCTGGTCGTATCACTTGTTACCTGGGAGAGGAGGCCACCCCTGACCTTGCTACACCCTCCTTTCAGGTAGTGACAGCTATAAAGTCCCCCCTGAGCCTCCTTTTCCCCAGTCTAGCCATTTCCATTTCCCTAGCCCCTCCTCACATGAGCTCCAGGCCCATTAACAGCTTTTCTGCCTTTCTCTGGACTTGCTCCAGCACCTCAATGTCTTTCTTGCAGAGAGGGGCCCAGAACACAGGATTTGAGGCATGCCCCTATCAGTGCTGAGTACATGGGGACAATCACTGCCCTGGTCTTGCTGGCCACACTATTACTGATACAGGCCAGGCTTCCACTGACTTTCTTGAACACCTGGGCACTCTGCTGACTCACTTTCAGCTGCTGTTGACCAACACCCCGGGCCCATAAAACCTCAGCAGAGCAATCTGTCCTTCTTTTATTTTTTCCCCTGGAAATATTATCCTGCCTCTCCAAGGTTTAATCTCATTTTGCTGTTTCTAGTCATATTTACGATATCTCTAAGCCCCTTAAATTTGCATCAATGACCTTGTAAGACTCAACCAATTTAACAGTATGTGATTTTATTTCCAGTTCTGCCTGAATAACAAGTTAACTAAAACTAAATCTAATAATGGTAGTGTTGTAGAACCTCAGTGGACACAATTTCATACCTATTTTAAGCAATTCATTTTGTCCTTTGCAAGTTTCAGACAATTTAAATATATATGCTGACAACTCAAGGAAAATATAATTTAATACATTTAATTTTGTGGGTATATATAGTATCAGTAATATTACAAAATCCTCAATCTTTTTTATTTATGAACTGGCCTTAGGAAGAAACTGATCTTTAACAAATGTATCAAAAATAATCATCAGGCTCACATATCTTAGTTACTTAACTTGATCTATGTTCAGAGCATTTTTGTACATGGATGGTATTTACTAAAATATTGTAAATATTCTTAGATTGTGCTTTTCACTGTGTTTTTTAATGAATTTCTTTCACTGTCCTTAAGATTCATATGTAGAGATGCAGACTCGTAGAGAAACATATGTTAAGACTGGTCTTCATCAGGTTCATTTTGGTTCTTGCTGTCAAAAAACTGACAAATTACTGCACGTGCCATGAAGTACTCAAACAGTAGTGACAAACAATTATCAGTAATAGTTGGCTTTTATTAATATTCTGTGTTTAAGAAAAAGACAGTTTCTGAAGTTCAGCATTTGTTCAATGTTTCGATGTTGTTCATTGGTATAATTAAAGTAATAAAGAAGGACCAATGTAAGAAGTTATATGAACAACAATAGCCAGACTTCTGTTCATATTTTTGTAAGGATCTTCTGGGAAAATAATTTTCCCTTTATAGGTAGTATGCTGTATTGTTCATATTTACTTTCTGAGAAAAATGCATCTGTGTTTCCAAAGAAATTGTTGAAAGCTGCATTTAATTTGCCATAAAAAGTTTTATTAGGAACTGTAAAAAAAGAAAAAAGTAACCAAACAAAAAATTAAACCAAATTAGCATTACTCAAGGGTCACAATGGGACAGCTTTTGACAACATATCTCAGAATACAATCTTTCCTTTTATAGCTCTTAAAAAAATAGGGGTTCTTGTTCTTTTTTTTGCATGGTTAAAGAACTGTAGAAAAAAAGCTGAGGCATGGTATTGAAAGCATTATAAGATTGAGAAGCATAGTAAGTATAGCCTAAGTCAAGCTAAAGTCTGTGAAAGCCATTGATTCTGTCTGTCTATTAAAAAAAATTAAAACATAGTAGGCTTATGAAGAAAACACTATACTACAACACAAGAGGCTGAGAGGCCTGAGGTTGGTCAGCCTGGAGAAGAGAAGGCTCTGGGGTGGCCTTGTAGCAGCCTTCCAGTACTGAAAGGGTGCCAACAGGAAAGATGAGGAGGGACGTTCTGTATGGGCATGTAGGGATAGGGCAAAAGGGAGCAGCTTTAAACTGGAGTAGGGCTAGAATAGATATCAGGAAGAAAACCTTTATTATGAGGTTAGCAACACACTGGAATGCGTCACCCAGAGAAGTTGTGGATGTCTCATCTCTGGAAGTGTTCGAGGCCAGGTTGTCACAGCAGCCACCTATGTAGCCCCTCCAGCTATCAAAATCCATGCAAACCCAATACAAATATATTTTTACAAGACATTTCATTCCATACAGAGAATGACCCAGCAATCCTATAAGATAGTTTTGTGTAAAGTTTCTGTTCTCATTACATTCCTTTTGGAGAAGAAGATTCAAATCTGACTAATAGATCTTCAAATCCCTGTGACCCTCTTTGCTGTTGATATGCCAAGTCCTTACTAATACCATATCACACATTTAAAAATATTAGACAATCTAATACCTCTTCTCATCAATCATTCTGGCCTTGGATGCATGCAGTCACTTTTCCAAGAAGCTTTCACATTAAATCTCCTCACTCTAAAATGGCTTCGTCTCCTTGACATTATAGATTCATTGTACAATGTCAGAAAATATTAGGAACATACCGTTTATGCAAGAGAGAGGAGACTCAGGGACACTGTGAAGAACATATAGCTACACTGGAGGAGAATCTGAAACCATACCAGAATTCTTCCTTCTTCCAAAGAGAAAATTGATATAAGTATCAAGCTTTCAAATCAAATCCTGAAGATGAATGAGCCCATGATGCATGTTGTGCTTATGCACTTTACCCTGTGTGTACCACAGAGAAATGAGAAGTGAGAAAAAAATCTCTGAAACAACATAATAGTATGAGAGGTCAATTGTTTTGTAGTTTTGGGTTTTTTTCTTATTTTTAATATGCATGTATGCATATATTAACAGCTCAGTTTACATGTATACTAAATGTTAGCTTCACAAAAATCTTTGTTATACCTTTAAAGAAAATATGTTTTTAAAGCATACTAATTCAGTAAAAACACTGCATAGAATTTATCTAACAACATCTTACTGGGTTTTATTTTATGTATTAATACATATTTTAGGGCAACAGCATTATAGAAATATTTTTGAATTACATGTTTCACAATATTTTGAAGTCTTAGGAGAAAATCCATATTTTTATTGCAAAACTAAGCTAATATAAGTGTTAGAATATCTGGAAGCCAACAGCTATTCCTCTTCATACATTAAGGCCAAGGAAGCAAATACTCACTTCAGTGAAGATTAAATTCTGCAAGGCTATGATTACCCTTAAATGTGTGACATAAAAGAAAAAAAACTTGTAATGAACTTGGGCTAACAATTTTACTGCAAGGCCTGAATCCTATGAGCTGGAACTTTCAAGTGAATAGCTGTGAAAAGCACAAACTTATGAAAGATGGAAAGCTTCTACTTTGGGAATCTACCTGTAGAATGGAGAATACCGCAGTAAATTATAGCATTGGTTGTGCTGTATGTATACTGCATGTGCTGTATGACTGCTTGGAAATGCATACTCCTGGACCCATAGAGGTACTGGCAGTTCAACATCACATGCTGTTGAGCACTTTCTGCAGCACTAGGTGCATCAGAATTATAAATTGAGGGATAAATTGTGCCTTTGGTTGTGGGAAAATCCCTCAAGTGATAGCTTCTGATAGCAATTTCTAATGAAGAAAGTTTGCTGGCTGAAAAGCAAGGGCAGAGTTTAGCTGAATGTTAGACCTTTTGTTGTAAAGTTGGATGTTTTCATTGACATAAGTTAGATTATTATTACATGTAAAGACAACTTGATGCATTCATAATTTGGTTTATTTTTAAAAGAAACGTTGCTTAGAAAAAATGTTTTAATCTCTAACACAAATAATTATATTACTTTGTCTGAAATTGTACCTGATGCAGAAAAATCTTGATTTAGTTATAATGACAACTTGAAATCTACGCAGAATAAACTGAATTTCCTTTACACATTGCTAAGAGAGACTGCACAGAAAGTTTGAACAAACTAATATGAGTATGCATATTTGAGAGAGAAATGAATGGCAGAGTCTTCATTACGGAGTCCTTGAAGAGTCCTTGATCTGTCAAATTACTGACATGATACTCAGTTACTGCTTCATTGGATCCCCGATGCCCTGTCATGTCAATATACACAAGGGAGATGAATTTTGCAAATACATCTGGGCAGAAGCAGAAATAGAGCACTGAGAACAGAACTGATGACAGTTTTCCAGTGAAATGGTTTTCCATTAAGAAATAGCATTTTGATTTATTTTCTTTTCTGATTATCTAACAGGTACCAGGGATAAAGATATGGAAGATTTTTAAGTTCCTTTCACAAAATGCTCATGTAGCAGCCTAGCAAGACCTACTAGATTATACACAGATCTGACCTAGTCTGTTTTCTAGTTTAAGAACAGTAAATCTCATTGTTCTAGCCTCAAAATCTCTGAACTTTATGGAGTGAATGGAAAGAGAAACAAGTCATTCTGGAAAACTCTGAAATGTCAGTTCACTTTTCTCCAGAGAAAATTTAGAAATTCTGGTCCTATTAAAAAAAACCAGAACAGTAATTGGTATTAATCCAAAATTGTATATGTGAATATTCATGTACATATTTATGCAAATATACAGCAGTGCTAAAATATGTCAATATTCTTCAAGATTTCTCATAAAAGGGACTCTCACATTTGTCCCTGATAAATTATAAGATTTAGAGAAATTAGGTACCATGAAACCATGTAAATGTAAAGATAAGCATGGGCTGTGTCTAAATAATGATATCAATCTAATACAAGCAAATCTGAAAAACAAAACAGCTGTAAGGGTATGATGCCTGCCCTGCTTATTTCAGGGACTTTTCTTCAAAGTATTTCTAGTCTGCTCCAGTAATGTCTAGGATCTAAAGAATGCTCTGTGAAAGTTATTTTCTACTTCAGTTTCATACAGTTACTGCATTTTACTACCACTGAGGTGATTCTCTTCAAAAATGTTAATGATAAGCATATTCATGTACAAGCTTTTACTACCTATGCACTCTTCTCTTACACTCTAGTAGCCATTGAAATCACTGAAATTGAATACTGTGAGGTGAAGTCTCTAAGTGATACAGTGTGAATTGTGAAAGTGATCACTGAGATTCATAGTTGGCAGTGTATAAAGGTGACAGGTTGACTCCTATCAAATTGAGACAGAATCAATGATAGATCGCAGATCAGAAATGTACATCTGTATGGTCTAGACAAAATCCTGGCAGCAGAGAGTGGAGCTGAGTAAATAGTCAGGAGTATCCCTACCCAGGACCAGGAGCATTGGCTAGCAAACCTCAACCCACTAGATATGCCTCACCCACCACAACACTCTATTTCTTGATATAGGTTGTGTAATGTGTACAATTGCTCTACAATCTCAGCAAATTTCAGTGACGGAGGTCTGAAATACTTCAGAAGACATGATAGCATTGTGGCTGCTCTGAATTATCCACTATTAGTGTACACATGTGAAGACACTTGAAGAAGCAAATTGCTTACCTCTAAATGCTGTCCTGTATGAATTTATATTGACATGTACACTTCCATTCCACTAGACCTTCCTCTTTTTCTCAGTCTCTTTCAGCTTTGACTTTGCCATTAGAACTTTGATGGATGTGTTCCATTCTACAGGCTTCACAGTGAGCGAGATTGTAAGAATGGGATCAGAGGCCAGGGTCCATCATTTATAAATAATGGATTCTTCTCTTACACAGTAAAGTAAGACTTATTGACTCTTAGAGTCTGGAACTGTTGACTACATATCTCAAAAAACATGTTTCTTGTAAGCAGCCCTTCTCTTCAGATTTCGAAGCTTCCAGTACCATTTCTGAGAATGACTATGTATTTCTCAACCTAAATTTAAAAATGGCTATTTAAAGAAGCCAAAAGTAATAAAAAAACCCCACCTGTTTAAAGTTCTTTTACACTACCTATATTTCCAATATCAGAAATGTGCAGGTATAGTTATGGATTTAGAAACCACTGTGATGGGCATGTTTAGAAGACTGATAAACAGGGTGAGATTTAAGCATCAAAACTTTATTGGACTGAAATTCATTAACACATACTACTTTTGGATAGTTCAGTCCATCATGATACATTATCAGTCATTATCACTATGTTTTCAAAGCAATTGCTCTTTCATAATCATAGGCTACATTAGCTGTTAATCCACTGTACCATCAACTTGATATTTTATTGCTGTTATTGGTAGGTACATCTCTGAATGGTTTCTGTTACTGAGATCAGGGTGGAGAGTCTCAGGAGGCAACCCCAAAGAGAAGTGCTTTCTTTAATTTTTCCCTGTTGTTAATTCTCTATCTTAAATCCTTCAGGTTTCCAGAAAGTACAGTTTCTCTCCTCTACCCCTGGGCTCTATGCTGCACAAAGCCTGAGGGGCAAGGTGGGGATTATTTTACCAAGTGCAGGTATCACAAGTGGCCTATCCTCTTCCTAGGCTTTTTTGTTGTTGTTGTTGTTTCTTTAGTTAGTTGGATTTCTTGTTTTTGTTTTTTATTTTTGCTTTTTATTTTCCAGTTAGTTGGATTTCTTGTTTTTGTTTTTGCTTTTTATTTTCCCTTACATAGCTGCTGCTACTTCCCTTAAAGGAAAAGCTGACTTTTCCCATTGCTTGAGTATAAGCTTCTTCAGTGACCAGCATTTGATCACCAATTAACTCTTCATGGTTCTGGGGCCCCTGCTTTTGATCTCTGCCATATTTTCCAAACCATTTCCATTATCCTGCTCTTAAACTGTGCATCATAACAAGAGACACACAGTATCAAGATCCCATAGCCAGTTCCCATAATAGATTCATAAAAACTGGCCAGAACAGGGGCCTTTCATGGTCAGCCTAAGGCACACTCAGAGAAAGGCCTATGGCCACTTATTAGCAATGGCAATCCAATTTTTTTATGGGGCCACCTGATGAAAAAAATTCTTCTCCATTTCTACTACATTAGCATAATTTTTTCTGGAATCACGCAGAGATAATTTATGGTATGCTAAATAAGTTTCTATTGTCATGAGTGCGAAAGACCTCTGCTCTAGCTAGTCTCTGTAACTAAGTTGTATTTCAGTCCCTGATGTCATTCATATATTCCATTACATCTGTCTAGGTATTACACCTACATTTTCACTCTTACACAGTATTTGAACAAAGCTCAAAATTTTAGCTGTAGAAAGTGTTCCTGACAATATTTTGTAAATGAGGGCGCAAAGAATATAAGAAACCAAGCCTCAATCTGGTAACACAATATAAGGCATGCATAATTTCACACTTTATGTGTTTTATGTAGTATGCATGACTGACTGTTGGAGTTATAGCCTAAAAGATTTAATGCAAGTCAGGCAAGAAATACTTTGAAGAGCCAGGAACAGAATCTAAATATTCTCAGTTATGTAATGTTTCTTTCCACAAGATTGTCCTAGTCAATATTCTCTGAAAACATTAGTAATATTATATACATTAATGTTTTTCAACTTGTCATCAGAATTCCTATCAGTTGTGTGATAGGAATTCCTATAATGGACAGAGAAACACTTATTAGTGTTTTTTAGTTTGTCCTAGTCTTAATCTCTTTTTTTTTTCTTTTCCCTTCAAGGTTTTTACATAAGTGTGGTATGCTCTCAATATTTAGTATTTCAGAATTCTGAAAAACAGTGTTATTTTACTTGTAAAAAACCCCCAAACAAATGAACAAACAAAAAAAGCAACTACAAAAACAAAACCATAAAAAAACAACCCTGCCTACTGCCCCCACAATAATTTGCAAGGTAAAGGTCTTCAATATGAGTAAGGAACTTTTTGTCTCATTCTGTGTAAATCCCTAACCTATCATCTTAAGGAGGCCATATCAAATTTTTAGTGGTATTGTGTTATTTAGATCACAGAGAGGGATTTAGACCATATGATCTTTAAACTGCAGGTTTTCAGGTCAAGCACCAGTACAAAAAATGTCCTAAATTTTTTATTTTAACTATATCTCCCCAAGTTTTTTTTTCCTGTGGCCTCTTCCAATATTCCATGGCTTCAGTCTTGATACATCACTCATGCAAGGTATTTTAAGATCAGTTACCAAGGTTATCATCAGCTTGCTTTCCATTTTCTTGTCCTTGTAAAAGATCTTTCATCGGATTTCCTTTTCTGTAAATCATTATGCAGAAGGGAAATAATTTGCTATCCTTAGTTCTATCTTTAGTATAAAACTTTCATTTTCCACAATGATATCCACATGTAATGTTGAATAAAGATTTGTGAACCTTGTGGTCTGTGGATTTGTTGCAATCCAAAAGCAATATAATACAATTTAGAGTATTTTCAAAGGGATGAAATAAAATTAAATCTTGAAAAATCATCAGTTTTGTTAGAAAGTAATATTAAAACTAAATTATGATGTTAAATAAATCTGAAACTGCAGATCATATTATGGTCTACATAAAATTGAGAAACATCTGTCAGAATTCTATTTATATCAGAGTTTAATGTTTCAATAAATATAGAATTAGTTTTATGAGATGAAACAAGCTCTGCCATGCTGTTAATTGTAATTAAAGAAACCCAGAGATTTTTACCCACAAAAATAAGATACTTTGATACATTGATTTGACTGAAAAATAGATACTTATGTATGCCCTAAAGCAACACAATGACCAAAAAAGTATTAGTGACAAATAAACTCTTAATTTTGAAGAGTTTCTTCCTGGTTATGTCTACAATGGCCAGTTGTTTTGTAATCTATGTTGTTAAGACAATCTGTGGCAATATTTATACATTAGTCCCTGGATTAGTTAAGATGTTGATGTAACAGCTAACTAATCTTCACTGTAAACGCTCCATTGTCTCATTCTAATTCCGTGAAAGTGACATTGAGATGAGTCAAGTGTCACTGAATAGTTTTAAAGCATGATTTTGTTAGCTTTCTAATTCTTGTTCTAAGTACAGTTGTCTCAGGGGATGAGAACTCTCTATTTCAGCTCCTGATAACAGGAAATAGTAATACATAGGTTTTGTCTTTTGGTATTACCTGTTTCATTCTATTTCAGACTTCAATTGCTTGACAAGAAAACTGTCATTCTTTATATAGTGTATTGGACATGGCATCCTCTGGAAATTGTCAAGGATTCTAAATTAGAAAGGCTGATTATAATAAAATCTTTCCTGGCCCAGGAAGGAGAAGCTGGGAATCTGTCATCTAAGTTAAGTCTGTTAAACACAGTGCTACTGCACACAGATGAATAGGTCAGATCTTTCAGCTTTGAACTTGTGCTACACTTGGGTTTCCTGAAAAAAAATCCAGCAGTTTGAGATGTGAAGAAACACATGAAGAAAAGTAAAAAGCAGATGTGGGTTATAATTATTCCAGACTTTAAAATGCTAATAATTAGTACTACACCATCTCTGTTATAGGATGATGAAATCGGATTTCAAAGCACCCATCAGAAACAGCTGGTCTCCATTCAACACAGGTATTGTTGAGCCAGAGGAAGATAAAAAATAAGCTTTGATAAAATAGCTTACATCAGGAGCATTGATTCTTCAAGCATTAAAATCCATCAGCATTAAAACAGGTTAGAGATTGAAGAACCAGTTTTAGATTTAACCTAAAATGCTAGGTTAAAATATGCCTTTTTATTCTATCTTTGTTCATGGTTCAGAAAAGACTTATAAAATAGATTAAGTAGATGTTTCAACATAATAATCTAAAAAGAGCTCGGTTAATCATGACTTTTGAACACTCACAAGAATTTTTTTCTTAAACACCTGTGCTGACTGTAATTTCCAGTTCAAAGAGTCAAACCCATAAAACAACCTCTTTGCTGCCATAAGGCTTGGGAGAAAAACAGACAAGTAAATTTTCATGATATAATTTTGATATCGAAAATTTGATTGACATGAATTTTGTCTAGACTAAAATATTAGAAATGACAAACTTAATTTTGCTTCAGCTCTGTTTTCCATTTTCCAAAAAAATGTATCTGTAATAGAGCTGATAATAGAATTTGGGTTTTTAAAATATTTTTGTAAATGTAATAGACACAGATGGAAGGCATAATCACTTTGAGTGATTTTTAAGCTGTTTTTTAAATGTATTATGTTTACAATGCTTTGAGATGTATATTAATCTATTCTAAGTGCAGCTTGCCCCCACTCTCCCACAAGGAATTTATACAAAGACCATTCTAATTTATGTCATCTTAATCAAAACTTTCTTTTAAATGAATAAGTCATTCTGAATTTTTCTATACGAAGATTGAGAGCAGACAGCCTTCTCAAGATTTCATTGTTTTCAGTAGGATGAAAGAGATTTTTGATTTACTGTTTTCAGAAGCTAATGTCCAGTTTGGCTTGTTTTTTGACATTTTATTTCAGACCAACATGGAGATTTTTTGTCTTGTTTTCTCATTGGGAACTGATTTCACAAAAATGAGAATGGAAATAGCCAACGACTAAACTAGGTGTTGAGGGTAGGAGAAATCTACAGAGTGATTTGGATGGTCTGGATAGATGGGTAAAGGACAGTTTTAGGAGGTTCACTCAGGCCCAGCGCTATGTCTTGCACTTGGATCTCAACAATCCCATGCATGACCACAGGCTTGGGGAAGAGTGGCTGGAATGCTGCCCAGCAGAAAAGGACTTGTGTGTGCTGGTCAACAGCCAGCTGCACACAAGTTGTCAGTGTGCTCAGGTGTCCAAGAAGGCCAATGGCATCCTGGCCTGTATCAGAAATAGTGTGGCCAGCAGGACCAGGGAAGAGATTCTTCCCTGTACTCAACACCTCAGTTCCTGTGCTCAGTTTTGGGCCCCTCTCTACAATACATTGAGATGCTGAAGCATATTCAAAGAAGGGCAACAGAGCTGTTGAAGGGCTGGAAGAAGTCTGATGAGGAGCAACTGGGAGAGATGGGATTCTTTAGTCTGGAGAAAAGGAGTCTCAAAAATGGACCTTATTCCTCTCTATAACTACCTGAAAGAAGTTCTAGCAAGTGGATATTTTCTCCCAGGTAATACGTGATAGGACAAGAGGAAATGCCCTTGAGTTGTGCCAGAGGAGAATGAGGCTGTGTATTAAAAAAATAGGGTGGTCAGGAATTGGACAGACTGCCCAGAGAAGTAATGGAACAACCTTCCTCAGAAGTGTTCAAAAGGCTGTGCAGATGTAGCACTTGGAGACATGATTTAGTGATCATGGCATTGTCAAGTCAACAGTCAGACATCAGACTTGATGATCTTTTCCAGAGAGAGGTCTTTTCCAAACTTAATGATTATATGATTCAAACCTTTGTTTGTCTGTAGAAGAAGCTGGTCACTGGACTGTGTTAGAGCCAATGCACACATAAACCCCTCTGTCGTTAAGCTCTGCAGCTCAGTTTACAAATATTGATTCTTAGGAATAACATTTGGTTTAGGTGCAGTAGTTTGGTTTATGGTAAGTTCAAGAGCTATAGCACTCCAAACTCATATGAACAGTCTCCCAATTTAGAGAAAGCCCCTGGCCCCAAGCCAAGATGTACTTCAAGCATTTTTGTTTTAAATCAAGGTTTCCATGATTTAATTAGGTGGAGCAATAGGAAGTTTAAGCTTTTTTACCTTTTTTCTTTTGCTTATGATGTCATATATGTTGAATTCTAATAGTGGTGTGGCCATATAGACAAAATACTTTTTACTGCTTTTTTCTTAAAACTTTCTTTTTGCTAACACATTTTAGAGTCATTAAGAAATCCTTTGTTGCAATTTCTGTTCATTATTCATGTAATTGAGTATTTATTTAGCTAAAAATATCTTGCTAGCCCTAAATTTATACTACTTATTTAGATCAATTATCTCATGGACTACAGCATATTCCAACCCAACAAGTCTAGACTTTCCATTTGATTTAAAAAATAGGTGATAATGCTTTATTTAAAGAAAAAGAAAAAAATTAACTAGCTTTTGATACAAAATGATTATATTTTACTTATCCAGATAATTTCAGCATTAGGTTGAATTAATGCTGAAAATATTGAAAAATACATATAAGTGTAATTCTTTTTTTTTCTTCTATATGATTATTTATTACCAGTTTTACCACTGAACACTAACCAAATTATTCTTCCACAAATGCATATACATAAACCTTCCATTCTCAGAAGGGATTATTGAAATCTGACACAGAAAATTTAAAAATTTGCCATTGTAGTAAGAAAGTTGAAAAACCTAGGAAAAAACTGGGAACTAGCATTTTGGTTTTGTACTAACTTTCTTTCCAGAACTTATAGCTCAGTAATCATGTGCACTAGACAGGAAAGAAAATTAGTGTAGACTGTGATTTACGGTGCATCCTGTAGGAATTACTATGCACAAGGCTTGGCACAGCAAAGTATGGACTGTGCCATGGCTGCCTATTTTCACACAGAATGAGTGTGCTGGGGTTCTACCCTTTATCACTGCATTGAGCACAGCCAGTTGATGCAAAGGATGTCAATGAATAACAAATTTTTTCCTCAAAGCAAGCAGAAACAGGGAAACAGACATATGTGAGATAGAAGTCTTCAGAGAGCAAACCAAGCATTTCAGCATGGACACATTTTCTTCCACCTATAAAAAAAAGGAAAAATGCTCCATCATTAATTTCCTTTTTCTTTTTTTTCTTTTTATTTTCTAAGAAGCATTCAGATTATAAGAGGTCCTTTAATTAGGTGTATAATATGATTCTAACATTAGAAGCGAGACAGTTACACAAAGTAATTAGTTAATTTTAAAAAATTTTTATTCATTCTACTAAATAATTGTCATCTTTTAATGAAGGATGGTTGAAGAGCTGGTTATTCTGTCACTGTAGCTGAGGATGTTGATAGGAACCTGTAGGGAGCTATTTCCTACTAAAATTGCAAATATATGAGCAAGTATCTTTCCCTTATGATATCACTTGAGCAAAGTCAGAAGCCTGATGTATAGGGATAAAAGGAAACGTAAATTGTATGTTTCCTACTAGTCCTACCCCATTGGTTATGAAGCACAACAAATCAGTGAGCTGTTTTCTAGCTATCTGTTACATACTGGAATTATGTTATCAAATCCCATTCCATTTCTCTTTCCACCTTACACTTAGTTTTTCATTTCCTAGATTAAATCCTATCTTAATCCATAGCTGAGGTCTCATTTTTAATTTTTGTGCACTGTTAGTGCCCTCCTCTGGATTTTTTCCATCTTTTCCCACATTTTTTAATATTATTCAAGTCTTCAAAATTATTATCTTAGTGCCCAGAAGCAATAAATTCCCTGTTATAATTACATGCAGCATTCTTCCTAAGAAATCCCAGATTTCCTGGATTTGCCATTTCTTTAGACTTCTGGCTCCCAATCAGGTTTTGATATTTGATAGCCTCTTGCTCTTTTTCACAAATACTGATATTTTGCATTATCACCCATTTAAACTGCAATTTTTTTCTCCTGCTTACCAAAGTATTTTTTTAATTCTCTTTCATAATTTGTAAATTGTTTTTGATTTTATCAACTATGCCCCAATTCTGAATTTTGATCCTTCTTTCTGATTGCTTTCATCTCTGCCAGGATGATGAAATGCACAAATTTTATAAACCATTTCTCTATTCCATTGTTCAGCTTGTTAGAGAAAAGATTTAGTAAAATCATCTCAGTACATGCTCTGTAGGATTTTAGTTAAAATGCTCTACCAGTCTGATGACAAAACACTGATAAGCAACTTTTATTGCTGTTTTTAAAGAAGTAAGAATTTCATCTGTATCACTTAAGAGACTGCCATATTTTTGTCTTGATAAATTAATTTTTTATCTTTATCCTTTTAAATGGGTAGAGTAAATTGCATTGTTTGTTCAATATCTATGTAGATATTAAAGTTGATTTGGCTACATTTTACATTTAAGCTCTTTTTTTTTCTCCACTGACTGTTGAGGACTGCTTTTTTGAATTCCATTATCTTCTTTCAATTACTTTTATTCCTTCTTTCTCTCAGAATAGCGAGGTTTTTCTTTGTTTTAACTTTCACAAGAATTACCTTAGAACTTTAGATTCTCAATTGGTTTGTTGCTTGTAACTGGAATAGTTCTAAACCAGATGCATCTTGTGAACTAGTATTTTACAAATCAAAGAACAAGTTTCTTTTATCATGTTCCAGAAAATCTTTGTGTCCTGTAATATTGATTGGATCAGGTTACAGGAGATGTAATTAAAACATCACTTAAATAAGTTTGATATTCAGCAAATCAGCCTCTCATTTTTTCAAATTTTTGAACAAATTGTCTTATAATACAGTATTTGTAATTTTTTCATAAATAAACTACAATGTCAGAATATATAGACTAGTTTGCATTATTATCATTGAATTTGAGTTGTATCAGGCTGAAAAATCAATTTATTACCTTATGCCTGGTCATGAAGTTGTTTGGTTTTTATGATAGGTTTTGCATGCTTTTCATTGCACTTTTTTTTAATTAGTCCATTGACATTAATTTAAGGTTTTGCCCCCTCTGTCAACCTATAAAATGATATTTTGTTGAAAACTCTTAATTAACTCAATGTAATGAATAACCACTTTTATAAACATAATGATGATGCAAAACCACATAAATAGGAAGTTTCTTAGACTGAAAAAAATTTAATAAATTATTGTGGAACTATTATGTTATAAATAGAAGAGGAAGATGTTAGTTTGAAGTTCCTGCATTTTCTATGTTTGTGGAACTATTATGTTATAAATAGAATAGGAAGATGTTAGTTTGAAGCTCCTGCATTTTCTATGTATTAGATTAAAGAGGGCTTTAAAACATTTTGGTTTAGATTTGGGTGCCCATGATAATGAAAAGCTAATTTAGATACCAAAACCTGCTACAGTTTCATCTGCATGGGTTGATGGAAGCAAACAGACATACTGAGAAGCATAGCAAGCTCTGAATAAAAAAAGATTCTTTCAGATCATCCTAAGGAAAAGCATGCTTCAAGGTCATGTTTTTTTTAGAGTCCTAATAGAAAATATTAATAAATACTTCATTTAAAAATCTGCCATTTTCTTCTCCAAAAATGACAACATGCCTGTACTATTAAGGAAGCTTCCCTGTCCAAACATCCAGGATCCACACAGACAGTCATGCTTGCAGCACCTGAGCTGGGACTGAAGCCCCTCCACAGCTATGCACCCCACACACACACAGTCTGACCAGGTTTCCTCACCAGCTCAACAGGTTTCCCAAAGCAGAGGCTCAAATGTCCCTATCCTTCAAATAATTTAACCTTGGTACAATAATTAAATGAAGTAACAGCACAAGCTGGTGCCTCCAAGGAGGGGCCCCAGACAAAGGAAACCCTGGGCTTCCGTACCCTCACAGTGTCAGTGAGAAAGTGTGGGGTCATCGTCTCCTGCTGTGTCTCTGAGTTCCTGGTCACCTGGCTGGGCCACAGCCCCCTGTGCCCTCTGTTCTGCAAAGGGTCAGCAGTTCATGGCCTCTTGTCTGGGGCTCCCACATCAGAGCTCAACCCACATCTCAAACTGCAGCTGGACTGTAAGCACTGAAAATATTCCTCAAAAAGAATCACTTTGGCCACAGAAACTAGTCAAGGCAAGCTAACAGTATGCTTGCTGAACTTGATAAATCAGATGTCAATTTATGAACACTAAAGTAATTCTTACATTGCTAAAAGCAGGTTTTTAAACACACTGTTTGTTCAGACTGGCTGACAGTGCTCCTAAAATAGTGAGGAATTTACCTATAGACTTAAGAACATGATTCAGCCAACCTACCAAATAAGGCTGCCAGGTCATGAAGATACATTTAATCAGCATGTTGTTTTCTTTTTGCAAGCACGTACTCAGATGCTTACTGCCTACACCTTAATATGATTCAGCAGTAAGTTCAGAAGTACAAAAAGTATCTATTATACACTTGGGGGTCTTGACATTGTGGGCTTGATCTAAAAACTCTTAATTCATACAGATATTAACTTCAGCTCAAAACATAGCCGGTCATAAAAAGTAGAGCTTCTCCACCACTTACTATAATATATGAAATATTCTGGTTGTTAGAACACTTAAATCAGAATTCTGGGGTTTGGTTCTCCTAACTCAGCACGATACACTCTCCAGTCGCTTGGGCACTCCATTTTTTCAATTGTTAGCTAGTGACCAGCATACAAATCTGGCACACCTTACTGTCTTAACAAAGAATTGCCTTTTTTTCGGGTGAGCACTGAAGAGTTTTATATAAGCACATAAAACTCTTATGCAGTAAATGAAGAAAAGGAAATACCTCACTTTTGTGACACTATTTGTCATTTTTTTTTTCACAACTCTCTTACTGCAGAGAGAGTCAAGGTCCTGACTTGGTATTGTTACAGGTTAGAAGTATAGTTGAACTGTTCCCTAGGGCAGAAGGAGAGTAGAAACAAACAGAAAAATAGACAGATACCCCTGTGGCTATTTTTCTATTATCTTCCAGTAGGTGGGTAGCACACTAGCATATTTCAATATCACAGACATGGCTTGCAGCATTAACTGGCAGCAGTAAGTGGTACAAATAGCTTGACTGACTGGTATAGCTTTTTTATACAACTTATGCTTCTATACATGCTTTCCACGTAGAGCGCAGAATACAGTGCTGGTGGAAACTTGACTGACTGACAACAGAATACAGATAGGCCAAAGATTTGACTGCATGAAAAAAAAGAAAAAGAAAATTATATTATTTATTTAATTATTTGTAACCTATATGCAAAGCTTATATATTGTCAACAAATGCATTTTATATTTTTTAATAATTAATCTCTAAAAATAAATTATTTGTACAAAGAGTGTCTTAAGTTTTATTACACTGTGTTGAATCTATGTTCTGTACATGTTCTTCTAGGCAACCTTTCAATACTTAGTTGGATCTTATATGAATGAAGAAAGACATTTTGCAAGAGCACATAGTGACAGCACAATGGGCAGGGATTTTAAACTGTAAAAAATAGGTTCATATTGGACATAAGGAAGAAATTTTTCTACAATATGGATGGAGAGAAGTAGGATCAGATTTCCTAGTGGCATTGTGCATGGCCAGTCCTTGGAAGCATTCAAAAACAGATAAGATGGAGCTTTTACAAAACTGGCCTAGCAAAAGACATCCCTGCCCATGGCCAGGGAATTGGACTAGATGATCTTTAAAGGTTCCCTTCAAACCCAAACCATTCTATGACCATATAGACATAAATACATGTTCTGATATTTACAACAGGGCATTTTTTCCATGTCTTACAGAAAAAGTCGTGTGATTCTATATCAAGAAATCACTAATGGATGTTGGCTACTAACTGTCTTAGATTTCATTTTGCTTTGCTTTTGAGGTATTTAAACTGATGCATTTGACTTAGAGTGTAATCTGTTAGATATTATACTCTGAAAGGTAATCTTAGACTAACATGAAATATACAGATAATGTAAGATCTTAATTTAGTAACAAGCAACAAATAACAGAGTGCATGTCTGGTTACATCAGCATCAGTAATCTATGTACAGACTGCAACAGAAGCACAATAATAGTACAATCCTTTTGGTACTTGGTAACTACATGTTCTAAGATGAAGGCTGAAAGACCAAAATAAATAATTGTAGGTAGAAGCTGAGGTAATAAACAGCTCATAATAATCGTGGGACATAATAACAGATCAAAAAACAGCCTAGGCTTTTTTTTCATCTAATTTTGATAGTTGAATCTTTTTGCCTTACCACGTATTCTTCTATATTTTAACTCTGACATATGCACTGCTCTTTGTGGTCCTTAAAAGCTTTATTCATGGCATCCAAAAAACCAAAATTTTATATGTAACTTTTAATTTGAAATTATTTGTCTTTTAAAATTCTATTTAAAACTATTTGATTTGAAAACCGCACAGCAGTACACAGAGATAAATATATATATATCAAAAGGTAAGCATCTGAAAAATAGACATTCTTTTACAAAATTTTCAGCAGTCAATATAAAAGTAAGACATATAGTAGCATGTCCAGGAAAAAAAAATTATGATCTCCTGCTAAGAAATGCAAGACAATGAGAGATGATCCTTTATAAAGTGTAGTAAATTTAAAGAGTTTATGATAATCTTTATCTGTTTTTAATAAATATTATAACCATTTCACTGTCTTTATGTAAATCATGCCTCTGAATTCCATGTTTAATTGATTGTAGGTATAAAGATGACTTAGTATGTTGAACCTGAATTACAGATATACAACACAGAGTTCTACAGAGTTCCCACTGTGTTAGAGCACAAGCTAGTGGTTGCATTTAAATTTAAATCCTGAAGATTTTAAATTTTGTACATTAAGCAGCCTAGATTATTTTAATAAGCATTTAATAGCATAAAATCATTTTCTTTTTTAGATTAAAGAAGCTTTTGAAATTCAGTGGGAGTATCTCAATATATTATAAGTTGACTGATTCTTTCTTTTATGTTCTTTATTACTTGATAGCATGGTAATAGGCCTTAGGAGACTTCCTACTACTGCACTAGGAAAAAGTGAAATTATTTGATTAATCTGTATGGTGGATTTTACTTATAGAATGAAGGTAATGTGTTCCCTGTATCTAAGGAGAAAAAAGTGTTACAGTTCAAATTCAGATTGCCATCTAGTGTTGAATAGAAATGTAAAAAAGCAACCATATCTAACCTCAACACATACATCTCTTAAACGAATATACATCACCAAAGATCACATAGTACATTACAATAAATAATATTTAAAACTGTGATTTATTGGCTCTTGAGGAGGCTGCAAAAAATTGTTTGGAAACTTTCTTGTATACCGCTGTATTTACAGTTCAAAATATCTGACAACATAATATATTTAATTCAAATATTTATTTTCAGAATGCAGAAACATTTCATATGAATTAATTATGGTCTCTTAGTCTCTCTTCTTTCCTTGATCATCTATAACAGAGAATATTAACCTGTTTTTAGTTTTTTCACTTGTAGAATACAGTTGCTATTATGTTTGGTTTGTTTTTTGAAAGGTTTTGAAGCTATCAATTTCTCTTTTTTGATATATCTGATTGAATTCCTTTGTCTATAAAGTATATTTTTGTGAAGTTCTCTTCCAATTCTGATAAAAAAAAACCAAAAACTTTAAGTCTTTGACTAAGATATATCAGTAGGATTGTTTACATTATTTATTTTTGTTAGTTTGTTTTAACATTTAGAATTAAAAACCACAGCAGGATGCAGGATTCAGAGCAGAAATATTTTTCTGTAACATCATGTTAAAAAAAAAAAAAGGATGCCAAGATATAAGATATTAGTGATGCCAAGATATTTGTCTTCTCCTTTTACTAGAAAAGCTCCAAACTAAAGGAATAATGTTTTTGGAAAATGTGCTCTTATTCTATCAGGGTAGTTTTTGCTGTCACTCCTGTCTTCAGGAAATACCAAATAATACATTGTGTGAACAACTAGAGCTTTCATATATAAGATCCTGCTTTACACATCTGCAAATCTGATTCACAGATCTGTTGGTAGTCCTTAGAACAAAAGTCTCAATTTATGAGTTACTCCTCCTTCTTTGTTCCTTCTACTCTTTACCACAACTCACCAACAAAAAAGCCAATTTTGGTAAAAAATACCTAAAACTAAAATGAGATAAAAAAATTAATATATTTTCAGTACAGTCATCATTTAATCCAATCCTTTTCTCCAAGAAAACAGGCAAACTATGTATATTTTTCAATGAAATTCAAGTTTTTACTGAGAGGATATTTTAGGCCAGTAAGTAAATATCTTGACAGAGTTATTCCTTATTGTACAATTATGAACACTATACATAAGTTTAAAACAGCACATGTTTATCTGGGATCTCTTACTGGGTATGTACTCTCAATCAGCACTCTCTTTTTTTGTGTTAGGATTATACATTTCAGCCTTGATCACATGGAATATTTTACCACATGAAATGTGAGTGGCTAAGGAAAGCTGTAAGCAAAGTGCTGTAGGAATTCCACCAGAAGAATTTTGAAACCAGATGAAATGCATCACTGAATCTCTTTCATAACATTTCTCTACTGCTTTCCTTCCAGCACTTGAGAAAAATTTATTCTGCTGGAAAATCCTGTCTCCAGGCAGACCGCCTATTGGGATCCAATAGATAATGTATCAATTGGCATTTATTTATTTTTAAGTTCCAAATGATAACAAATGAGCTGTAGGTTAAACAACAAATAAACAAAGCTCAAATTAAGACTTTTTTCCATATCTTTGGAACTGATTGCAAGGGAATTCAAACATTCCCATACAATTACCTTCAGAATCAGGAGGAAGTTGTGCAGATGTGTTCTACAGATAAACCAGCTGATCATTTAAACTTTGTCTCTTATTTCTCCTATTGCTTGAGAAAGATAAATTACTTCCAAATTGAATCCAATTGTGTTCAAAATATAAAAATAGGAATTAGTTTCATTATTTCCAAAAGGAAATTACCCTCTCCTTCCAGAATAACAAATATAATCATAGAATCATAAAAAGTTAAGGGTTAGAAGGGACCTTAAAAATCACCTTGTCCCAGCCTCCCTGCCATGGCAAGGACACCTCCCACTAGCCACAGTTGCTCAAGGTCTTATCCACCCTGGCTTTGAACACCACCAGGATTGGGGCACACACAACTTCCCTGGGCAACTTGTCCAAGTATTTCACCACCCATACAGTAAGGAATTTCTTCCTCATATCTAGCCTAAATTTCCTGTCTCTTAGTTTGTACCCTTGTCTTACCCCCTACAATTCCTGATGTAGAGTCCCTCTCCAGCTTCTGTGCAGGTCCCCTTCAAGTACAGGAAGGTTTCTATGAGGTCTCCATGCAACCTTCTCTTCTCCAGGCTGAACAGTTCCAACTCTCTCAGCCTGTCTTCATAAAGAAGATGCTCCAGTCCTCTTATTAATTTCATGTTTCTCTTCTGGACTGCAGAATTCCATGTCCTTCTTATACTGGGGACTCTAGAGCCAGATTAAGTACTCTAGGTGGGGCTAAGAAGAGAGAGGGACAGAATCACTTCCCTCACCCTGCTGGCTACACTGCTTTTGATGCAACCCAGGATTTGTTTGGCTTTTGGGGCTATGAGTGCACACTGCCAGCTCATGTTGAGGTTTTCATCAAGCATCACACCCAAGTTCTTCTGGACAGGGCTGCTCTTAATGACTTCTCCACTCAAACTGTGGGTTGCCTGGAATTGTTCTCATTTTAGAGTGTTTCAAAAGTGATAATAATTGTCTCTTTTTAGTTACTGACAGGCACTTAAATGCAGAAGTCTGTCTGGTTATAGGATCTTCATCCTAGAAGATACTCAGAAGCTATCTGGAGATCATCTACTATTTCTTTAAACAGCTGGAAATTCACTTTTCTGAAGTTCACGGTCCCAACTGGACTCTTTGCCAGGCCCATGTTTCTTGAGATGACAAGTTCAACCAGGACCTGGTCACTACAGCCCAGGCTACCACCAATCTTATCTTCTTTAATGAGCTCTTCTGCATTGGTAAGCACCAGGTCCAATAAGATTTCCCCACTGCTTGATTTGTCCAATACCTGGACCAGGAAGTTATTCTGAATACACTCCAGTAGTTTTCAGGATTGCTTGCAGCTAGCTGTATTGCTTTCCCAGCAGACACCAGGCTGCTTGTAATCCCTTGTCCAGATGACAATTGGTGAGCTTGGTGTTTCTTCTATCTGAAACAAGAAGGCCTCATTAAGAGGCTCCCCCTGATCAGGTGGCCTTTAGTAGACTCCAACCACAACGTTTCCTTTATTGGTTCAGTCCCTGATTTTCATCTACAGGCCCTCAGCCTTTTGGTGGCTGTTTCTTAGAGGCAGCTCTTCACAGTCTGTTCCTACTTTCTCAGGCAATCTCTTCTGAAAAACTTATAGCCCTCAACTGGAGTATTCCAGTTCTGTGACTAATCCCTCCTACCATGTTTCCATAATAGTAGTTAGGTCATGGTTTTCCAATTGCACTATGGTTTCCATCTCCTCTGCTTGTTTCCCATGAAGCATGTGTGCATTCATGTAGAAGCACTTCAGCTGAGCTATTGGCCTCTTCACCTTTTGGGATCAGCTCTCCCTAACTCCCATGGGACAATTCACAACTATTTTCCTGATACTTCCTGAAGTGTTGATGTTTCCTGGTTCTTATCTGTCACTCCTTTTGCCTTCCAGATGTAATTTAATATGTTGCTAATGTGTGCAGCCACTTTGCTTCCCATAACACTCTTACTCCATTTGTCCAGGTGCGCCCCATCTAGTGTCAATAGGTATGGTCTCTTGAAGGTGTGTTGAAGGTACATCCTGTCACTTTTGCATTGGTTTTGGCTGAGGTAGAGTTAATTTTCTTCGCAGAGTCCTGTATGGTAATATTTACAATTTGTGACCAAAACAGTGTTGATGACACACCAATGTTTTAACTATTGCTGAGCAGTGTTTACACTGAGCTAGGGATTTTTCTGCTTCTCAGTTAATCCCTTGTAGGCTAGGGCTGCACAAGGAAGGAACACAATTGGGATAACTGATCCCAACAGAACAAGGAGTATCCCATACCATATGATGTCATGCTCAGCAATAAAATTTAGGGGAAAGAAAAAGAAAGCTGATAACATTTGTAGCTATAGCATTTGTCCATCCAAGTAGCTGTTAACCCATGATAAAACCAATCTTTCCTCAAGCAGCTGAGTATCTACCTGCCAGTGGGAAGTAGTGAATGAATTTATTTTCTTCTTCTTGGATGCACAGCTTTGGCTTTATCAAATTGCCTTTATCTCAATCCAAGAGTGTTTGCACGTTTATACTTCTGATTCTCTTCCCTATACCACTTCAGGAGAGTGAACAAGGAACTGTGTGGAGCTGAGTTGTTGACGGGGTTAAACCACAACTTTCATATGTGTATTGATAATACTAAATGCATGCAAACATATACAGGGAATCTATGGTAGACAGAAAATCTCTTCTGCTGAATTCTTATATTTTCTTATACCCCTGAATTAGGCAGACATTTTCCAACTGAAGAGAATGGAGCTAGACTCTTCCCACTGCACCAAGCAGTAGGACAAGAGGCAATGAGCTGAGCAGAAACTGATGTTCAGGAAGTTCTATCTGAATATGAGGAATAATTTATTTACTGTATGAGTGACCACCCACTGGAATGGATTTTCTAGAGGGGCTGTGGAGTCTCCCTCACAGGACACTATCCTGCTCAATGTGCTCTGGGATGGCCCTGCTTGAACAGGGAGATTGGGCCAGTGGACCCATTTTGGTTCCTTCCAACCTGACCCACTCTGTGATGCTGTGAACCAGTAAATTCTTTTCATTCTTATACAGTAACATATACAATGTGTATACACACACAGATGCTGATATATTAATAGATATTATTAGATATAAACATATGAACTCATAGTATAAATCTAATGAGTAAGAATACACACTTATATTTAGTTTTGAATAAAAAGATTCCTTTTTACTAATTCAAAAGTTGTTTGGTGGCGTTAATATGAGCCCAAGGGAAATAACATGTTCCAATTAATTCTACTTAAGGCATTGTTATTTTTCCCCACTCTTTTAAGTAATAACACTGCTCAGATTAAGTAACAACTAATAAACTACTGCTTCCTTCACTGTCTACTTAATTGACAGCCTCTGCCTTAAGGTAGTAACTAACAAGCTGGCAATTAAATGTCCAAAGTCAGTGAAATCAGTTTCAAAGTATAAACAGAGTTATATTTCAGGACTGCATAGATGCTCCAGTCTATGTTGTTATTTTTTAATACATGGAAAAAACAATGCAGATGCAATTTCAATTTATCTTTTTCTCAATAGGAATTATTGAGTTCTGCAATTTAAATTCATTTGATATCTTGTGAAAGCAACTCTAGAGATTTTATGATTTTGACTCCAATTAGGCAATTCAATAGCCAAATCAGGTTTTATTGACATCAATTTTCCATTGAAATTTAAAATTAAAAGTAGATAAGTTTCTCAAAACACAAAAATGGTTTTGCAGTTTACATCTTCTTATTAAAACAAATTGGAGTATTCAGTAATTTTCAGCTACTTAGACATATATTAGTTTAGGTCATCTTTAGCTATCACAAAGCTATTCTTCTAAGACAGACTCTAACTTACCTGTAGTGACTATCTTTCTTAAATTAGGAGAAATACATTAGAAGTGTCTACTCTGTCTTTAGGTAAAAGACAGATTTCTATCTAGAATCCCTAGGCTTCTGCAGGGATTAAGTAAGTAATAATAATAATATTAATATTTGCTGGTGCTGTTAAGTAAATAGCTCCTTCTGAGCTATTTACTTAACAGCACCAGCAAATATTTTCATTATGGATAACCTATGGTGTTAATAAAGAACAATGAATTATGTAAAATTTACTGGTTTTAATCAGAGTTCAATGATTCCAATTTAAAAAAAAAAATATATATAAAATACCCTTTTGGCATCCACACCATCTTTCTGAGGGGAACTAACTTTAGTTTTTAACTTCAATTCTTATTTGATAGATATATGTGACCTATTACATGTTTTTTAGTTTATCTTTTCTTCCTAGCTTATGGTCCTGTTTGTCTTTTTTTAAGGATGAGAGCTCTAGTTCGCTGGAAACATCTCAGTTCTTGTAACAGAAAACTTAATAAATGATCATACTCTAAAACAAAATAGCCATGTCACTAATTTTCTGAAATTACTGCAGATCCTCCCTCCTCTATGCACTCCCTTTAAATCCTTTCCAGATTAACTTTATATTTAAACATGAACTTACTAATTTTTCATAAGAAAGATATTTTACATCAACACCCTTTTCATACTTTCATAGACACAAGTCTTCAGTTTTGCTATTGTCTTTAAAAAATGAGTTTTATGTTATTTTAATCTTCTAAATTAATTCTCTAATAATTTCTATCATGTGAATATTTTAAGAACTACTGTACTTATATGTTGTATACAACTAACAATTACAATGTCAAGACCTCATGTAGTATGTAATCATCCAATTAGAACCAGTGACTGTGCATAAAATATACACATCTTAATTTACTTTCATCTGCTATTCTTTTAGTACCTTATCGCTGTTCCAAAATTATTCTGCAGTTCTTCATACTTGGTTTCATCTCTGCTACTTTGATAGCAGCTTTTTTTTCCCCTTCAGTATTTACCAGTTTTTATAACTTCTGGAGTTATCCTGTACAGTCAGGCACAAGAATCACAGAATCCCAGAGTCATTGTTTGGGTTGCACACGGCCTTGAAAGGCCATCTAGTGCAAACTCCCAACAAAAACAGGGACATCTTGCACTCTGTGATTACTCAAAGCCCCATACAAACTGACCTCAAGCAATTCCACTGATGTGGCATTCATAACTTCACTGGGCAACTTGTTCCAGTATTTCACCACCTCCATTGTAAACAATTTATTTCTAATGTCAAATTTAAACTTAACCGTATTCATTTTAAAGTAATTGCCCCTCATTCTGTGAGTACAGGTAAAAAGTCTTTTCTTGCAAGTGTCCTCTAAGTACTGAAAGGCTTCAGTTAGCCTTCAATGAGTTCTCCTCAGAGCTTTCTTTTCTGCAGGCTAAAAATCCCCAGTTCTCTCAGCCTTTTTTCATAGGTAAGTTGTTCCAGACTCCCAATCACTTTTGTGGCCATCTGCTTGACCTACTCCAATAAGTCCATGTCCTTCTTTTGTTGGAAGTCTCAGAGATGGATACAATATTCCAAGTGGGATCTCACAGGAGAGGTGTAGAGGGGTAGAATCACCACCCTCAACCTGCTTGTCACACTGCTTTTTATGATGCACAGGGTGGTTGCCTTTCTGGGCTGCAAGTCCACATTACAGCCTAATGTTCTATTTTTCATCCAGCAGTATCATTATGTCCTTCTCTGCAGCACTGCTCTTGATTCCCTCCTTCTCCTGGGAGGCTGGGAAATTAGTGTTCCCACCTGCCTTTTTCCCCCTGTCCTTTTCTGGGCATACTAGGATTGGTCATTCACAGGCTCATGGCTTTCTGCAATTAGCTTAGAAGCAGCCAGAGCAATGAATTATTTGGGCTCTTCCATCTGCCATTCTTTCTGCCATTCTTTCTCCATGCTTCTTTTATGGGTGTGCAGATGAGTTTTTATCACATAGCCTAACATAAGATGTAATTAATTATTCAGGTATTTAATCCTTCACTTTGTATAGGATTTGGAGTAGATGCCATATGTTTACAGAAAGACTATTTCTTTTCACTCCCTTTCCTGATAAATTACTGACCAGAAAAAGCTGGGATGCAACCCTTCTCCCCAAGCATTAAAAAAAAAGAAAAGAAAAAGGAAAAAAAAAAAAAAGAAAAAATCTTGCTAAAGTGGGGAAACTTTCTGTCTTGTTCATTGTGAGTAAAGATGGAAGAGAAATCCTTAAACCTTCCAGGTCTGACATTATCTTCTCTGAACACTCATCTCAAGTTTTGATCATGTACTGACCTTACAAAGTTCCCATCAAGCTTAGTTCACCTGATCTACTTAAAGAATGACTTACCTTTTTTTTTTCTTTTTTAATGCATTTCAACACTTCTTTTTGTACTGACTTACTGTGTTTTCAAATTTAACCTGTCAGGTTTTAAGAACTTTTATGATTTTATTTTTAAACTTGAATTTATTAATTTTCTTTCCCTTCTATTTAGCAAAAATGTTTTCATCAACACATTTTTAGACTTTATCCTGAAGTAGTATAAATGGAGCTTTTGAAGCTCCATTACAGTATCTTTTGAAAGCTCCTGAAATTTGAAAATGTTTTACCCTTTTCTACACTTTTTTTATTATCTTCTTTGTGAGCTTCATAATTTTCATGTAATTCACACGTTTTTCTTCAAAGTTAAATACAACAGATATAAAGGTTTCTGGCTTTTGGTAATCCTGGAAAAGCCTTGATTCCAAGTGGATTGTGGTCACTGCTACAGATCAGATTTGGACAGTAATATTACAAAGCTGTGGCAATGACCAGGACCAGGTTCAAATAGACACGCACAGACAGAAACATGTATTTGCATTGTCAGGTGACTTTCTGTTCCATTCCTGAACTGTCTAAAAATTCAGGCTAATTTTCCTTTCCTTGTTTGTAGTTAGTCTTTTTCCTTTGATGGCCATCAACATCTGAGTTTTCTTTCTCTATGACATTGATGATTCATTCAGATTCAATATGCCACAATTTCTGTTGCAATTCTCATTGACTAACTCATAAAATGGTGATAGTATTATTTTTTCCTAATCAGCAAATGAATTTCAGTGTTGTTGCCATATGAGATAACATTGTTTGTTTTCATAAATAAAAATATTCTTTCACCAACCAAAGGAAGCGCTTGCCAGCAAACATTTTGCATCCAGTGTCCTACAGATAGCATTCTATATATATTTTTTCAACAGTTTCTATTGTTATTACTATGAAGTCATTAACTGCAAACTAGGTATCACAAAATGCATCTCTGTTATTCACTGGCAGAATGTTCAGGTGTTGCTAAAAAGCCATTCACTTTTGAACGTGCTTGATGTAGCTTGCTTGTGTTTCAAACCTAACTATGTATAAGCTTGGTGACCAAATCAAAAATGTTTCTGTCTTTTGGCAGATATTGCTAGTGCAAAGGCACGTTTCCACTTTCCAGAGGAGAACACTGAAACCATAATTTCTTATCCTTTGAGAGACTTTCCTTTAAGACCTTATAAAAAGAATATGAGTTTGTTAGCCTGAAGAAAAGGCTGTTCTGTTCTCTGAATGTTACTTAATGATTTTCTGCATCCCCCTTGTTCCTTTCTCAGTAACACTGATATTGTTCTAAGCAGTGGTCTGTTCAAACACATCTTTTGGGACATTGCTGATCTCACTCTATTATTTCTTGAGCTCCTCTGAGTAAACCACCCTTTCTCAAGAGTAAATTTGTTGTATCAGGGGATGTAACCTGTTTTCCTGGCTTCACCTTATTTTGCTGCAGGAAGAATACAATACAGTACAAAAATTTGTAAGCATTTCAACTAACAGATAACACCTTACTATAAAAATTACCTGCATTTATATATTTATTTATTTAAGTCTTTCTACTTGGAGTCATTTTTCCACAGGGAACTTGTATGCTGCTCTGTAAAACCCAGAAGCTCTTCAGCATGAACTGACACCTTATTGCCTGTTTTTTTGACTGGGTTCTTCCTAACCCATCACAAAGATGCACATTTCTTTCTTTCCTTTTGCCAAGTGGTGCAAAGCAAAGCTGGTCCAAGGGGGGCAATTAGATGGGAGCTGAGGGTGACTCAGCACAGGTATTGTCTTCACTGACCAGGGTGAAGTCCCACAGCACCTGAGTAAAGGGATGACCCAAGTGAGGCTGGGGGTAGCCTGTCGGTAGAGTGGGGTAGAGATGGGCCAGAGCTGAGGCCAGAGACAGGCTGCAATGCAGGTCCAAGGGGCCAATCCAGGAGACAGACTCCCCACATGGCACTGGGTGTGGGACAGGGCACAGGCACCCCTGCAGCATTGCCAGCACCAGTCTGGAGATCAATTAATCCCAAGACCCATCAGTGGAGAGGAGAAAAAAATCACCTTCCACTGAGAGGAGAAAACATCAGTCTGAAAAACAGAACTATCTGAAAATACAGTAGACTAAAAGCTCCTCTGCAATTTAAGATAACAATTCCATTTCAATAGGACCAATATTCATGAATAAAAGAACTATACAGCTGTAAACTATTATTATTACCTTCAAAACCGGCAGCTTTATGCTTCAGCAATGCTGATTGTTTTCATCCTGTTTATAGCAAAAAAAGTTCAGATTAATTCATGAGAAAAGGTGTCATCTAAGTCATGGCCCTAAGTGTAGCTCAGATAATAATCTCATGTATAATTTCTAAAGCTTACAATAAAAATATTCTCTAAGTTCTTCCAGGCCTTAAAAAAATAAAAAAAATAATAATTAAAAAATAAAAAAAAGAAAAAAGAAAAAAATAAAAACCCCTGAACTATTGGAGGAAGAACTCTTTAGTTTACTTTATTTGGAGACTTTTTTTGGTCTGATAACAAAGAAGTTGTTACAGAATTAACATCACAAGGAAGATTCCATATATTCCATGTAATAGTATGCCAGATTTTAACTTCACAGTAAGTTAGATTTGAGCTCCATCTCAGATAAAACACATTTTTTATTTGAAAAAAATATGGAGGAGATTGTCCTTTGTTACTTGCCAGGTGCCCACTAAAGAGTCTTCATCACTCACTTTTCTATCAAGACACATTGAAAAAAATGTGTTTAACAGAGAGATCACTCACCAATTGCTGTCACAGGCAAAATTATCTTCACTTGGGGAAATTAATCTAATTTATTGGTAATTAATTTTAACAGAATAGGATATTGAAAAACAAAACAAAGCTAAAACTACATTCCTTCTACTCTTTCCTTCTTCCCATGCTCCACTTCCCACCTAACACATCTATCATCTTCCCTAAGAAGCCTGCTCTGGCACCACCTCTCCATGGGCTGCAGTTTATTTCAGGATGTATCCACCTGCTCCAGGATGGAGTCCCACAAGGTTTAGAGGTGGATATCTGCCCCATCACAGTCCTCATGGGCTACTGAGGGGCAATTTATGTTGCCGTGGTCTTCTCCATGGGCTGCAGAAGAAGACTTTTTCCTGTCTGGAGCATCTCCTCCCCTGCCTTCACTGGCCTTGGTGTCTGAAGGGGCTGTTTCTCCCACATTTACACATTAAACTTTCTCACAGCTGCTGTAGAGATTTTTACCCTTTCTTGAACATGTTATTGCAGGGGCACCACTAGTATTGCTGGTTGGCTCATCTTTGGCCAGTAGCCAGTCTATTTTGGAGCCAGATGGAAGAGGCTGACTCTGACAAGGGGGCAGCTCCTGATCTCTTCTCACTAAGCCCGCCTGCTACCGGAGTCTTCCCATGTATGCCCAATGAAATATCTTAATCATAATGTTCAATGAATGCACTTTAAAATCTACCTATTTTGTCTACAGCATTACATATTTAGCTTTGTCTGTCCATCAAATATTTTAACTGTAACATAATATTTTATGTAAAATAGCTATGATGTATATATCGGCTATGGGAATAAGATTTATATATATATATTTATATGCTATATCTAGAAATGCATCTGTGGATAGGAATCTTTGTTGCTAGATCAAAATCAGATATGGAGTGTAAACCAGCTGGTCTGCTCGGAAGGGATTCAACTGCTCACACAGAAGTGCCTGATGTAGTCTGTGACTCTCTAGGCTGTGCAATACACCTGAGTAGGACGAAGCTGTATGGCACAGCACTTAAATGAGATCTGCACCCTGTTAAAGTAGAAACCTTGAGGCCAACATATGTCACAGTACCTGATGTCACAGTAGGCACCTATTTTTATGCACCGCAGTTGCACTTTTTCTCTCCACTAGTAATAGTGAAGATTTGATGGGCTAGCTTGGATTACACACCCACATTTCAGAGGTTCAGAATTGGTGCAGATGAATTCTCTCCTCCAGTATTTTTGTCTATCTTAAGTTATAGCAATTCTTTCTCTAGAGGTCTTCATTCTAACAACTGTTCTCCCCTAAGTTTAGGTTTGAAGAATTGAATAGATGCTAAACTGGTCTGTAGTGAAAGCTAGCTGGCCAGAACCCATCCCAGGAAAACAACTCATGGGATGAAGAGCTACTGCAAAAGCAAATGAAATGGAGATTGCCTTTCAGTGTGTTTGCCTATGATGCTGGCTTCTGTAAGACAAAGCTTCAATCTACAGTTGGGCTAAGCTATTAAACTACAGTGAAATTATGCAATATCATCTGAGAAAATAAGAAAAAGAGAGGGGCCTGACAGAGGAAGGGAATTCATGAGCATGCATAAGTTTCCCTGGTTTGCAAACATCCTTTACTCTTTTTTTTACAGAATATCCTCCATATCCCATATCCTTTTAAAGGTAGGAGGAACAAGGAATCTGGTACAAACTTACACTCCCTTGGAAAGGAATAACTAGCAAATGAGGAGAAAAAGTATGAGTCATAATCTGAATTTTTTGTGAAATAAAGAAATTAGAACATTGATTGACAGCACATCCTCTCTAACTGTTCAGCAGCAGACCTATGATTTGTAAAATATGACAGCCACTTTCAACTATATTCAAACCGAAATTACCCCAAAACCACAATTTTTGGGTTTTTTCCTGCTTTGTTCTAAGAAACATTTTTAAAATATCATCTTTAAGTATGAATTTTCTTTTATGAACATAGCCATTTAAAGAGGGTGAGAAGGCTTAGGCCATTTTCTTTTAAAAATTGTCAATCACCTGCCTCTTTCTGTTACATAAAAGAAAAGTATGGATAAAAGGAATTATATTACCTTAATAAATACTAATTTCAACCTGTGCATACCATCTGTGACAGGGAATAATATGGCAGTTTCATTTTTCATGCTGTAATGAGCTGTTAGAAGTAGAACAAAGCTGGTTATCATCATATTTTTCAATTTGGCCAGCTGCCAGTGTTTATGACATCTAGTAATTCAATCATTTAATAACTCAAGGTTTCAAACAGCTTAAACCCCATCCACCAATTTAGTGTGGGCTTTAGATGACTGAGTCCAAATAGTGATTTGGTCTGTCTTTTTTTCAAAACCTCCCAGTATTCCTCTAATTTCACTGAACATTTTCTTATTTAGCCAGAAAGCTCCTTGAACATCTAACTGCTCTGGAGAGACAGATGCTAGATGCTAGATGCTACAGCTGAGCTTGTGACTACATTGTAGACAATAGATTAATGGAAGGGAATTTAGATGTTAGATTTCTTCTTATCTTGAGGAAGTTTGAACTTACTTCTTCCACATACTGTAAAGGAATCTGTCCTGATTTGGGCTGAGGTAAAGTTATTTTTTTCACAGTGGCTGTATGGGACTGTGTTTGGTTATGTGCTGAACACAGGGATGATAATATAAAGATTTTCTTTTTTTTGATCGCTGAGCAGGGTTTAAACAGAGCCAAGACCTTTTCTGGTTTTCATACTGTTATGCTGGCAAAGAATATGGGATCCGTGGGAGGTTGGGAGGAGACACAGCCAGGACAGTGACTCAAATGAACACAGGGGTATTCCAGACCCTATGACATCATGCTCAATATATAAAGCTGGGGCAAAGAAGGAGGAGGAATGGTGTTTGTCTTCCCAAGTCACCATTACATGTCTTGGGGCCTTGCTGTCCTGGAGATGGCTAAATGCCTGCTTGGCCGTGAGAAGCAGTGAAA
>NW_005054327.1:204285-230155 GCF_000277835.1 Geospiza fortis | reverse complement strand
TCTTTATATCAACCCACAAATTTTCTAACTTTTGCTCTTCCTTTATTTTCTCCTCCATCCTGTTGCTGGTGGAGGCAGCAAGTCCGTGGGGCTTGGTTGTTGGTTGGGGTTAAACCATGAAAATGTCTTAACTACCAGGCCATTAAAAAAAGTCTTCTTGTGGTATGTTTGTTTGTTTGGTAGTTTGGTGGGTTTTATGCTTTGTTTTTTTGGTTTGGTTTATTTCTTCCATTACCTGCTAATAGTGTCCTCTGGTGCAGCCTCATCATGAGAAGATGCACAAATCCTGATGATAGACTCTTTAAGAAGTCAAACGTCATGCCTGTATCACAGGTCAAACCATGGGATGCCCAGATTAGAAACAGCAGTTACCATGTGCTGAGAGGCATGTGAGGCTTATGATGTACCTTAGAGGGGAATGTCTGAGGGGGTTTCTGAACCCCTCGGGCTGTGTGTGTGGAGACACCGTGCAGCAGCAAGGATGAGAGTCTGCTGAGGAACACCAAAGATTCTGGGATTCTGTGGCCTCACCAACCAGATTTCCTGATCCCAGAGTCTTGCCCCCCACCCTACTCTCCCCAAGGGGGCTCTAATAATTGTGACCACACATCAGAATGTCATGTCTTCTGCACCTCCTCAGTTCTAGCGCCCAGAGCAGCTATCCAAACACAGCTCCCAAGGGAAGCAGCTGTCCGAGTTTCTGGCTGCAGAGTGTGTCTGAGGTTTCCCCTCACGTCTGAGGGCAGCAGAAAGAATGACTGAGAGATGTGCCCAGATAGAAGAAAAAGGTAAAACAGATTGAGGAGTATCCAGAATTCTGAGATGATGACCAACTGGTTGAACTACATTTTGCTGTCTCTGGACATCTACCTTGCCTTCCCATGTGCACCTAAAAAACATATAGGAGATTCTGGAATTGGAAGTATTGTTTTGGAAATCCGGAGGGGTCCCACTCAAATGGAAGCCAGCAAATAATTTTTCCAGTTTTCAAGGACAAGAAAGAAGACCCTGGTAATTATAAGACTTTCAGATTCAATTCCGTGCTTGATAAAATTATGAACAGAATTAGTCTGGGAGTTATTGAAAAGCACTTTAGGACAATGCAGCCATTGATCAAAGACAACACAGGTTCATGAAGAGCAAATCATGCCTTATTAACTTACTGTCCTTTTATGATAAGTTTATCCATCTTGTGAATGAAGGGAAGACAATGGATATGTTTGTTTTTTTGGTTTTTTTTCCCCTCTCTCCCTCATGTCCAGTGAGGATTTTAGGGAATAGCTTATGGCTCTGTCTGGGACCACCACTGAGTGGGTGGCCCAAGTGCTAGAACAAGCTTTCCAGGAAAGTGGTCATGACCCCAAGCCTGTTGGTGCTCAAGAAGAATTTGAACAATGCTCTTAGCTCATAGAATCGTGGAATGTTGGTTTGTGTTGGTAGGGACCTTAAAGGTCATCTAGGTACAAGATCTAACCCACATGCATCCCCCACATAAGCTGCTATTGATTTTCCCTGGACCCTTATCTTCTCCAGACTAAATAATCCTAGCTGTCTCATAGCTTCATACAAGAGGTTGTCCAGTCATTTGATCCTCTTTGTGGTCCTTCTCGGGACACACGGTTTAACTGTTATATTGTCCTGTGCGGTTTGAAGATTTTGGTCCAATGATCCTCACAGGTCCCTTTCAGCTCAGAATATTCTGTGAGCCAAAGGCTTTGTTTACGATTTGTTAAAGGAGACTACTTCAAGTGGAATTCCTACACTTGATCAAAAAAAACATATAGGAACCAAGGAGATTAGTGGCATGTTTTTTTCCTGCAATCACAAACAAAACTATGAAGTTGTCTTGCATAATGCTTGCCATTGTTAAATTTAGAAAAACTATGAGTCAAAAAAAAAATCTGCTCCCATTCACCTTAATAAATACTTTTCCATAAAATCTGTACCATTTTACAGATAAGAAGGGATATCCCCACAACTTATTTTTAACTTCTGAAAAATGAAACAGAAGATACAAACAAAAGAATCATTGGACTGGTTAAATTTGTCAAAATAAAGTATTTTGGAATATTATTGATTAAAGTCCATAATCACTTTAACACATCCCATGACTACTTCTGATAATATAGCATATAGAAAAGATTTAAATGTCATGAAGGTAATAACGACTCAAACACTGAAGAAAATTTATCTTTTACAGTGCCACAAAGATAGTGATAACAAAATGGACCCTGAACGACATGAACAAAAGTATTAAGGAAACAAAGATCAACAAGAATAGTCAACATGGCTTCATGAATGGGAAATCATGACCACCTTCTACAATAAAATGACTGGCAAGGTTGATTAGATGAAAGCAGTCATTACTGTCTACCTGGACTTCAGTAAAGCCTTCGACTCTGCCTCTCATGAGATTCTCAGAGACAAACTGTTGTATTGGCCAGATCAGCAAATAGGTTGTAAACTGGCTGGAAGCTGGGAGGAGACCAGTAGAACAGTAGAACAATGCCTAGTTGAAAGGCCAGTAAGTAGGTGTTTATCCCAGGGTTGAATATTGGCTCCAGTGCTGTTTAACAGCTTCATTATTGATGTGCATAATAGGGAAGAGCATATCAGCAAGTTTGCAACTGGTGATGAGCAACCTGCTCTAGGTAAACCTGCTGGAGCATGGGGTCAGACAAGATGACTTCCAGAGGTTTCTTCCAAACTCAACAACTCTGTGACTCTGTGATGACCCTTACCTTTAAGTTATTTCTTGCCAAATATAAGGTGCCATTCTCACATAAAAAAACGCCAAAAAACTGTATATGGTGTAAAGAACTGCCCAGGTTTTAGCATTTTTTTCCTTCTTTTCCATTTTCTCTATTGTAGAAGAAACTTTTTTTCCCAATCATTTCCTTCCCCCTTCTTTTCTTAGCTTTCAGTTCTCATATTAAATATTCTCATTAATTTACTCTTATTTTCCTCTCAAAACTCCTTTCTGATTCTCATATTTAATTCTCCACATCTACATTGTTGCAAAGATTTTCCTGAATCTTATCCAACAGTCCTCTCTTTTTGGCTTCCTTGTTTCTGCTGTCCAAAACTTTTTATCATATTCATGATAAATATTCATGATCTTACATCATAGTGTAATAAAACCTGTAACTTAATTGATTTCATACAATAAATTAACAAAATAAATTAATATAAGGGACTTCAACAGATAATGGAGTAGGCACTGGAGGCTTTTGTTAAGATTAAGTGAAATCAGTAAGACAGAGACACAGGCTTCCCGAAGCTGTGATTTTTGCTTTCACGGGGATATAAATTAAACAGAGAAGTACTGTATTAGCATATTAATTAGTACAGAAGTTCATCCATTTTTTCAAAATGTGAGTCTGAATCATTCCAGATTTCAGGATGCCTTCTATCCAAGTGCTTTAGCCATAGCTAACTATTCAGATGTGGACTAACATGATATGTTTTTTCTTTAATTGTCACGATGTTTTGGTAGGTGAATTTAGCTTTTAAATTCTCAATGAACAAGTGTTCACACTGGCCTTTTTGGAAATGGAGATAAGAAGTTTAACTTTATTCCACATGTGACATTTGAGAGTAAAAACACTGAAGACAATTAACTACTTCAATATTATGGAAAGTGTGTTGACTAGGCAGCCTAAAAGTGACTAAACCTCTCCAACATTGTGTAGGTATTAGTTATAATATTTTATGCTGACTAGAAGGGCTGGCAGTGATGTTTGAGAAAAGTGCTAACATAGTAGCTGAAGTCCATGATCAGCAAAGTCAAATTTAAAAGCCCATGAGGACTGAATCTGTTGGTGCCTTCAAGAGTTCAATGTGTTCTAAATACATAGATGGTCTAGCCTATTATAAAATTTTGCCCATAGAATTACAAACGGTGAATTTCTCTGAAAAAAGCTCCAGAGGATATTGAGATCATTAACCCTTAATAGACATACAAAATCATAGAATGCACAATAAAACATGTGTAGAAGGATGTGTCATATCTTTTCACATACTAAGCAAGTGGAGGGAAACCTACTTCTTTGGCCCTGTGCTCCAAGAAAGATTTATGATGAAAACACTATAAAAAGTGTATTATTGGTAAGTCAAAAAATAGAGAAAAATAAATTTATTTTTCTGTGTTTACTTGCTTACTTGCTTGACTTATATTGAGATTTGTTGTCTCCAGACAACTTTCTAGACTGGTGCAGCCCCATGACTGATCTTCCATGCAGGAAGTGAGGGAGGAAGTGACAACACATACTCCAAGGACAGTCAAAAAGAAGTTTAGGGCCTTGAAACAGTTGATAAGGGATTCTAGGGCACAAGTTTTATTCTTTTTTGTACTTCCTGAGGGCAGCAATACTAGAAAAAAACCAGACATCATGAATCTATTAAAACATGGCTTCATAGCTGGTGTCACCACCAAAGTTTTTGATTTTGGACAATGGAATTATGCGCAGCACCAAGCACCCTGACATCAGACAGGACTCACCTTTCTCACCAAGGAGGGAAAGTCTTTGCTCAAGAACCAGCAGAGATCATCGGCAGTGCTTTAAACTAGATGTGACAGGAGAATTAGACAATACCAGATTTGTCCCTGGCAAAGTGTGGGATAATATGCAAAGGTTAGAGGGATGAGATTCTATTGAGAGCCTTTTACCAGTGGCTCTGAAAAGTGCTGGCCACAGCAGATCATCCTTTCAGTCTTGCAGAGATGAGCCAGGGACTCATCCAGTGACAGAAGCCAACAGCAAAACACTAGGAAAATATTTTAAAGGAATAAAGAGGGGTTCCTCTGGAAAGGCAATGCTGCCAACAACCCAGCTGAGGTGCTTTTACACAAATGCATGCAGCACGAGTGACAAACAGGAAGAGCTGGAAGCCACCTTGCTGCTGGAAAGTTATGACCTTGTTGCCCTTACTGAAACTTGGTGGAATGAATCCCATGACTGAACTCTGCCTTTCAATGGCTATTCGTAAGGAGCAGGTGAAGAAGGAGAGGTCGAGGGGTTGTCACCAAGATGATTAAAGGGATGTAGCATCTCACTATAAGGTAAGGCTGAGAGAATCAGGATTGCTCAGCCTGGAAATGAGAGGACTTCAAGGCGCCCTCATTGCAGCCTTCCTGTATCTGAAAGAAGTCCACAAGAGTGAGGTAGGGAGACTTTTTACATGGGCATTTAGTGCCAGGAAAAGTGGGAAAAGCTTTGAATTGAAAGAGAATGGCTTTGAATTGAAAGAGAATAATTTCTTCCTAATTAGGAAGAAATTTTTCATTGTGAAGGTGTAGACAGGGGACAGGTTGCTCAGAGAAGTCATGGATGCCCCATCCCTGAAAGTGTTTAAAACCATGTTAGATGGGGTTTAGAGCAACCTGGTCTAATGAAAAGCGTCCCTTCTCATGGAAGTGGAGGGTTGGAACTAGATGAACTTTAAGATCTCTTCCAACCAAAACCATTCTATGATTTCTAATGAATCTATTTAGTCAAAAAAAGACACTAGCCATCCTTAACTTACAGTCACAGTTACTGTAAAATGTGCAAAGATGAAAATAGTAATCAAAAAGGCAAGGTAGTGATAGAAAAAGGAAATAAAGAAAAAACTAGAAGTACAGCTAATTCAGCTTAAAGAAGACCACTGGTTATTGTATTTCAGATTCATCCTTCCCATTACAGAAGTGTCAAGGCTCTTTATGTAATCAATAAAAAGAGTAAAGCATCTCCAGAAAGCAATTTGGATCTTATATGGCATGTCCCTCTGGAAATTTTTTATTTCTTTCTTCTGACTGTAAAGTGAGCTTGCAGTACTATTAATTTCTTAGGCTTCTAAATTTAAAGACATAAATCTTTGGATTTATGTGGAAAAAAAATCTTCATTTAGATGGTGCTCAGAATCTTACAATGCACAAAAATAATAAATTAGAAGATTTGAATAAATGCAAATTTAGCTACTTCATCTCTTGAAAAAATTAGTTATAGCTACTTTTAATAAACATTTCAGTAATTTTTTATTATAATTTTTAATTCAAACCAGCTCATATTTAGGCTTCAGAAACACTTTTATTCTGGCAAAGGAAAAACTCAGCTCAGGATTAGACTTCAGTACCCATTTCTATTAAATATATATCAACTTTATTTAAGGAAATTAATTACTTCAATCATAAAATCGAAGTCATATATGTATTTTGGTGGTTATTTAACCTAGTTAGAGCTTCATGTCACTCAACTTGCCTATATGCAGATTAGAATCAGTGACCAGTTTTCTAGTTGTGCCCTGAATTGTTTATTTCACCAGGAATCTACACAAGCCTTTGCACTAATAATTGAAAAAGTGAGGCATAAACCATTGTAGGAATGTGTAGAATTGTTTTAAGTTGAATCAGAAATGCACATTTTAAGACTTCTGAGTTTACCCAGATACTTAATTTAATTATGACACAGACACGTTTATGAGTGGACAAAGTGCTTTTAAATAAAACTTGGCAAAAAGAAGTACTTCCAATGCCATCTGGCCTGTAGTAAGGATACAGTCTACAGGACTAGACAAGAACCCTTTCAATGAAATTATCCTCCTATTTTGGGCAATATGAATATCTTAGCCACAGCACCACCGGTATCACTTTTACAGTACTGTTTCTCTTTTGATGGGTTAACCTTGGCTAGTGTTCATGTGCCTAGCAAGTTACAAGAAAACCTCATCCACAGATGTCCAAATGGGCTGGCTCATACACACTTCTAGGTTACAGCTTTGTTCTCACAGAACACTGAAACAGAATGTATCCATGTCTGGTGCAACTCAGGCTTATGTTCATCTAAGGAATGATATTGCTGGTTATACGGGTGTATAGTGTAATAATAATAATAATAGTTGCTGTCATTGTTATTGTTGTTTTCTGTCTGAGATGGATGGCAATTACTCAATAGTAAGGTGCATATGTGAGATCTATTCACTGAATCATACATGAGAATTGTTACACATATCTATTGTAAAAAGTTGGAGAAGAGAAGAGATCTGGGTGATGATAAAATGACTGATGTATTTTTCACTACTGAAACTGCATATAATGGAAATAGAAGAATTTAATTTTAACTGCAGGACACACACAGCAATTCTGACAGCAGCATAGCTCTGCAGAGCAGGCAGAGAATAAGGGTACCCCCACCCAGACTAGATGTGTCAATCTGCAGAGCATTCACATGTAAGGTAACAATATTGATGTATTAGGTTTAGGTGGCAAGGTTTTGGCAGCAGCTGGACTGCAGCAGGGGTGTCTTCAGTGAGAAGACATCAGAACCTTTCTCTGTGTCCATAAGAGGTGGTTCCAGATGTCTCCAAGATGGATTCTCTGCTGCCCTTCAGCGATGTTGGTAGAACATCTGTGATAACATATGTAAGGAGAGTTACAGATGCTGCACATCAGCAGTTAAGTATCAACATGCCAGTGTACTGCCCAGTTTTTTCTCCCCTCCTTACTAAGCTTCTGACATGAGGGGGTGCCACAAGTGAAGTATATAACAAACCATGAGGCCACAATGTGAAATGGATAATTTCCAAGACATGGGATTTTCTCCTAAGAAAAACAGCATAGGCACAGCCTCAAAAGTTATATCTTTCTGTTAAATTTCACAGCCACTAATGACTGAATAAATTATTAGGAGAAAGCAGTAAGCCAGCCAGAATAACAACAAAAAGAATATGACTAAATTAGTCTAATTTTCCATGGAAAGAGGAATAAAAGCAATATTCATTCAAGACATTAAAACCAGAAAACTTCTATTTCTATGCAGGTTCCATTAGTTACATGAACAGCAGTATTTCTTCTTTATTATGTACATTGCAATTTAGCAAGGCATGGCTATGATGTTAAACATTCTAAGATTTTTTTTCCAGTTCAGTCTGGGGGATTTTTTCTATTGTTATTTTTTAATCAATTGTTTAGGCTGAGAAATTTCTCTAAGATCATGAACTCAACTGTAAACCTGATGCTGCCAAGTCCACCACTAAACCATGTCCCTAGAGTGCCACATCTACACACCTTTCTCATTTTCCCCCACTGCCCTGCACAGCCTGTTCCAGTACTTGAAAGCTCTTTTGGTGAAGAATTTTTTTTCCTCATATCTAATCTAAACCTCCCCTGTTGCAACTTGAGGCTGTTCCATCTTGTCCCATCAGGTTACCACAGAGAAGAGGAGGAGCCCCACCTTGCTACAATTTCCTTTCATATAGTTGCAGAGTGATAAGCTATACCTTGAGTTTCCCTTTTTTCCAGAATAAACAACCCCAGGTCTCTCAGTTCCTCCACAGAAGATTTGGTCTGTCGCTGTTTTCGGTGAAGACACAACAATACATCTTAACACAATTCACCATTGGGATTCTCCATCATATTCCTGATGAATCATTCACAATTGATGCATTTACTATAGCATTAAGTTTTTTTCCTGGATGAGGGTCAAAACTGTCAGCACGACTTGTTCTGGATAATTTTTCATCTTGTGGTGTAAAGGATGATAAATTAGAGCATGTGCACACATTAATTTTTCTTGGACATCCTTTATGTTCCCAGCTATGATCTCCATTTACTTGTTAAACAAATGTTTTAAAGTCTTTCATAGGTTTAAATTTGGCAATGCAAATTGTGCAACTTTCATATGCTTATTAGTAAGAGAATGTCTCATACTTTCATCTTTCTAGTTTTTGTCCCAGTGCAGTGGTTGGGAACATAAAGGGCTGGCATGCAATTATTGATTACTAATAGCTACTTACCCACCTGGGAACTTGTAAGTAGCCATTTTATAATTACAAATATGTTTTATGCCTTAAAAGTACACCTGCCAATGACTTAGCCAAATTGCAGTACATGGGTCACATTCATTCATTGTGTTCATTACGAATTAAAAGTAAAATTAGTGTACATATAAGCCTAGACAGCAGATGGCATTCAATGGTACAAGCATGCTGCACCATATGTCTGCAAAATGCTTTCAGAAAGTACTTGACCGTTCCCAACATTAAAAACCAAAATTAGATAGTAAAAATAAGTTATAGTATGGGTATCGTTTAACTAAAAATATTTTAATGAAGCCACTGAAATTTAGTCCCATTCACATTTGGTGTGATGAGAATTGAATTGTCAAAAATGTTTGCAAAGATAGAACACTTTTTTATATTCAAAAATTTATATTTTCATTTCCTTAGTTTTATTTAAAATCTAAACATTTGTGCTGAAAGAAAATAAACTTCAATTAGCACTAGCAAAAATTTCACAATATTTTTTTAGCTGTCAGATTTACATGTTAATTCTGCTTAAATTTAGAGGTAGGTCTACTTACATGTAGTGCTTTCTTGTCCATAACCCATGGAGTTCACTATCATATCTGGGAACATTATGGCAAGTATTAGTATTGCAATTTTTTAAGTGACAATTTAAATTCTTTGAAAACAGATGGGTCTGAAACATTTTTCTGCACTTACGTTAAATCCTATCCATCATAAAGTCTAAGTTATTCTCTTTTGCTATAAAAGGAATGTGCAACGATCCTGATAGCAAAAATGTACAAATCACGTAATACAGAATGTAATTCCACAGATAAAGTTCAGAGTTATGCTTCACAGAACCAGAAAGGAAGCCTGGTTTTCAGTGGGTTAAATGAAAACAGCTCAATTCAAGTAGTAAATTATGCATTTGAGAGACAGACAGTGAAATATAAAATGAGAGTCTTTAGTCTGTGTTGTAGAAGTAGCATAGTGGGCATCTCTCTGAGAAAAGGAACTACTGCTCCTTTGTCATAAACGTTTTAAAACACCTACTATTTTTCGCTTCATTAATAACTCATAGATGGAATGGCATAGGGTCGTATGGAGACTAGTTGACAAAAATAAAAGACAAAAAAAGAGATTTTTCACACTTAAAGTTTGGGGCATTGTTGTGGCTATTGTTAATAGATTACCACCCCATAAAATCAAAAAATGTATCTTGCAAACGCAAATATCAAAACGATGATGAATCTTTAATTTGCATGAACCAGTGTCATTTGTGTTAAAAAAAAAATTAAATTGTATGTACTCTTATACTTTAAACTAGAAAATTTATTTAGATGCTATATTTTGCTAAAAGACTGCTCTCAGATTAATGGTAGCACTTTGTCTTAGGTGCTTGGTAAATAAATGTAAGATTAAAGCCCTCTAGTCTAAAGAGATGTGAACATTTGTATGAGTAAGTGGGGATAAACAGATATATAAAGATACAAACATCTTTTTACATACATTAATGACAATTTACTTAAAAAAATATGACCCAAAAAGGTCCTTGCAACACAAAATTAAAGGTAGATTACTGAAGTAATCTTTGAATCATTGCTGAAGAAGTGAGCAAAACTAGTGGTAAGAAAATGAAAGGGAAAAAGTGAATTCCACATAATTTTGACTTAGAAAAAAACTTCAAATAAAGTTCTGTAACTTCATTAGGCTTTTTTTTAAGGTCTCCTTAACGTGAATGCAGATTTCTAGATATTGTGTATTCTACATTTTCTCAGTAGTAGAGAGGAGATCATTAGTGTTATTAATGAACATTTATTAATAGATTTATGTTGTGCTTCAAGCAACTCGGTCATATAAAGGAATACATTCCACCTGGCACATTTTTTTAAGCTATTGCAGAGAAAGACTGATTTACATCTTCAGTTCTCACAAGATGTGACAGGTTGTGAATGCTGAAACTGACAGCAGCCTGTGAGTAATAGCTAAGTTTCCTCCTACATTGCTATTGTGTGTCTAGGAAATCAGAGACTGTCAAAGTCAAAGAGTAAACAAAAGATTGCATTTACATTAGTCCTTTACCAACCTTTTCTTATCAGAAGTAATAAACACCAGGGACAGACAAAACTGGTCAACGTGGCCTTCTACACCTCCACTGCAGAGAAAGAACTTTCAGAGTTCCACAAAGTGGTTGTCTGCTCTCAGTGAAACCCTCCATAAAAGGGAAACTGGTTTTTTTCTGGAGTATTTCGCAAATGACATATAGTGAGTAGTTCATGTGGTTCATGCAGGCTATTGATAGCATTATTTCAGATGTCTCCATCTAGATTTTGAGAAAGAAACACCCCATTATTGCTGAAATGTCACTTTTACGCTAGGGTTATTCATAATGAAAATAGGAGCTGTGATACAAAAAGCAGTGAAAGTGGCAGCATTTTCCAGTTAGACAGCAATGAAAATGAATGCACACAATTTTTTCTCTTCTTCTTTTTAAGTTGTTAATACAGCAAGTACTGTCTTAGTCTTTGTAAATATGCAATTCTTGGTCACACTTCAAAGCTGTATTCCCTCATGTGTCTTTGCTCTCAGACACCCTCAAGCTCTTGTAACACCATTCCTAGAAGTCTTGAACTCCAAAAATATTATAGCCCTCAGGGTCACAATCTAAATATGTGACCTATTCTGATTATTTGCATAATATTTTCATTAGCTAATGAAATTGAATAGATTTATTTGCTTTTCAAGTCCTGAATTAGTACACACTTTAATATAAATCAAAATATAGCAAATCTTAAAGGAACTTGTAGTTAATCAAGATTACTTATTGACATAATATTACAGGTACATGTGATTACTCATGCCAGAAAGTGGGTGAATAACCGTAGCTTGACTTTGTCTGATTTCAAGTTGCAGGCCTTATGCATTATGACATTGCCTTCCAAAAAAAGAATCCTTCAGTTCTGTTTCAATTATTCTCTAAAATAATTTGAATTTTAATCTGTTTTAACAAATAAAGCCTTATTTCTTGACTAAAGACATTTCCAGCTTGGCAACATTGTGGAAAATCCTTGGTTATCTGAGACATCCTCTTAGGACTGGTGCATAAAGCACACAGACGATCTTGGCTTAGCAGTCATAAAAGTTCCCCTACAGCAACTCAAATAGAATTAACTACCCATATTTAGGTAATTAAATTATATTTCATGAGGTCAAGACATTTGTTCAAATCACTCTCTAGCACTGCAAACTCCTACATTTGTTGTGCTGAATAGCTCCCTAGGCACTTTGCCGACTTCCTTGCCAAGGCATGGGATTCAATTCCCTAGACATAGGTGCCTAGCACCATTTTGGACCTCCTGAAGTGTTCCCTGAAGGAGGTGCATCTCTTGGATATACAATGTCACATGTGCCAGCCCTGTACAGATATCTTGGTAAGACCCAGAGCATCTCAGATAACACCTCATGCCTGTGTTTAGGTATGTTTAGGCAACAAATTTCCCCAGATTTTCACAGTCTTGGCGCTTAGACACTGGAGTTTCCTAGGGAAACCTATGATATATACCAGTGTATAAGTGTTGGAAAGCAACCCCACTCCTAATGATGCAACGCATCTCTAATGAATGTTTCTCTTTAAAACTACTTTATTTAAATAACTTGGTTTACAACAGTTTAAAATTTCATTAAATGTTCCAAACATTTTTGTGGCCTGCATCAAGTTCTTAAATTTCATAATTTAATTCAATATGTCAAAGATATTGTAGCATAAAGAATATAGTTACTTAGCTATGTCCCAGGAAATATTAAAAAGAGTCAGTGACCTTCTGTGATGGAGTGACTACATGGGTGGACAAGGGAAGGGCTAACGATGTCATTTATCTGGACTTCTCTAAAGCCTTTGACACAGTCCTCCACAACATCCTTCTCTCTAGAATGGAGGGAGTTGGATTTGATGAGTGGACTGTTAGGTGGATAAGAAATTGTTTGGATAGACATATCCAGAGGGTAGTGGTCAATGTCTCAGAGTCACCCTGGACATCAGTGACCATAGTCTTCCTTTCCTGCCTTCTAGAAATCCTGAAATATTGGAAATTTTAACAACAATATATGTAAAGCTATCACTGTAGTTCCTGAGTGTTTGGTTTCTGAAAGCTGCCTTGATCTGTGTCATAATGTAAATTAGCACAATGGTGCTGTTAATCAAACTGGATTGCAACAATATCTAGGACGCATTTTACTAGTTGATTAAATTAAATTCCCACCAGAGTTAGGAAACAAAAAGGTGACAGTAACCTTTCTACTGGCTGTTGCTGGGCAAATCCCCATCAATCTCTTTAGGACAGAGTTACAACCTGCGCAACATCATGCCCAAGCAATTAGAAGCAGTCACAGTGTCTGGTTTGTAAATTATTGGAGTATATCTAGAAATGTATCTAGAAATATATCTAAAGTGTATCATATTTTGTTAATGCATTCTAAGACTATACAGATCTATGACAGCTCTCCCCAGCAGTCATCTTCCACTGCTCCTTCAGCAGTACAGGATTCTTTGATCATCTTCTTTCAGCAACCCTACTGTCTGATCGCTTCTAAGCTATTTTGTTTCAGTTTCCAAAGTTTCAAACAATTTTGATCTTCTGACTCTGAGCTCCTAAGATTATCTTTGCTTCAACATTCAGCTATTCTAGACACTCAGAACCATTTCTAATAATATTTTGGCTTCATGGGCTAGCATTTCCACTGCTCCGGATAATTTAACCCTCTTCTTCACTGTGTTAAGTCACTGGTTTTGTTTTTGGTTTGGTTTGTTGTTTTTTTTTTCTGAAACAGTACTGCACCTATTAATTTCTATTGAGTGGTTTGCTTCTTTGCTATACACTTCACTTCACTCTGCCACTGAAATTATGATTTAACATACCTTATGTGTTTAACATGAGTTGGTTGTGCGGAAAGTACAAGTAAGAAATGCTTCCTCTAGAGTATTATTTGAATCTTTCTTTCCCCCAGTAAGTCTTTAGGGAATAATGAGAAAAATATATGTGTTAGAAAGGTAGCTAAGAGGAACATGTAATAAAGATTGGGGAACAGAACTTGCTAGAGAGAATTTTTATGAATTAACATTAGGAAGTACCTTAACTAGTACAATATTAAACTCAATTTTGCCTGTAGGTAGAATAAGGGCAAAGCTATTAAGAAAATGTTGATCCATTTTTAAACAACACTGACCTTTCCAAGAATTATATTTTGCACTGGGTATATTTCCATGTTTTCTTACACAGTGCTATTCTATAATGTAGGCAAGGATAGAAAGGATCAGATTAAAGCAGGCATAACTTACTCAATATTCATCACTTAGAGATTTTTTGTTCCTGGATTATCTCCAACTTGATTTCTAACTGAAAAGTGTCGTCAATTTAAATTTCTTAGCCTATAAGACTCTATAGATTAGAGTGTATATAAACATATATGAAATATATGTAGATTGAATTGTTTTGAAGCAGTAGAAGACCTAGTAGACATTACAAATTCCCACAGGCAATTATTGCTGACTACACCAGTGGCAGTACAGTGTTTAAATAAGATATTTACAACTCTGCTTCACATTTTTGAATTACAACTCCTTACAACACAGCACTATAAATATATCTGGTTTCAATTAGCCTAGGAGATGAAAGGTGATTGCAGGTTTCTAAAGTTCATTAAATAAGAGACCTCACATTTTTAATTATTTCAGTCATGACATACTGCAATCTATTATTGGTAATGTGTTCTAATTTGGATTTATTATTAGCCTTTTCTGTACTTTAAGGTATTTGATAATTTCAAATACTGTAGAAATTAATATTTAAAGTTTAACTGCAATAAAAGAAAAAAAAAAGTCCTGTCCTGTCTCATTCTTAAATTTGTCCTTTGATTTCATTTGATGAGACAATCTATATGGTGACTTCAGGAGTTTGATAGATCTATTCCAGAATCTGAACTGAGGAACTTTCTCTTCTGTTATTTTTTTAAACAATGTGTGGAAGAACAAAAATCACAATTTAGCCTCATGTGGATGGTCTCAGATACCAAGGTATCACAAATTGCTTTGACACATATATCTGGGCAAGTAACACTTACATGCTTAATATTTGGTAGGCTGAGTTTGGTCTTGGCCTCCAAAACTAAAACTCAACCCATTTAATTTTCTGAATTTTATGTCATTTCATAAATAATGTGTTGTAACTCTACATTAGAATATTAATAATAATTTCAGTCACATTAATTTGAGTCTCATCTAGATGAAGTAAATTTTTGTAACACAGCAAGAACAAAATGCAGGAGTCTTCTTTTCAACCCACCAATGCCTTTGAAGTTATACATGCAAACCAGACTATTATGTAGTTTTATAATTTTCAAGATCATCTGCATGTTTTGAGCACAGAAATTTCACTATGGAGTAGATAAATTAAAAGCTGAATGAAAAGAGCTTCGGATCTGAGAATCACATTCCTAAGACCTGTGTTTAGGTTAGTAATAAGAAGACGAATGTTTTTATAATGGGATATAATGATATTGAGAAAATTTGTCAAACTGCTGTTTTCAGGGCTGTCTACTACTGTAGCACATACTACTACACAGACACAGAAAAATCAACATTAAATACTAGCTTATATCCTCATTGTATATTCATAGTGTACATGCTATAGGATATAGTCTGTCTAAAAGTATATGACTACATATATCTTATATAATATGCATACACACAATCTAGAAATTTATGTACACACACATATAAAAATATTTGTCCTTTTTGTCTTATTATAAATGTGGCACGTGACTGTTTCATTTAGTTTTTTGAGACTCTGATTCAGTTTGCCTCATCAGTCTATAGCTGACATCTGAGAAACCAAAAAATGTAACATATCTGACCATGCAAAGACACAGTCTGGAGACAAGAGTGCAAATAAGTAAAGGCAATTTTTCAACTTAGGGTGAGTAACAGAATGGTTTTCATTAGAAGAGACCTTTAAAAATAATCTAGTCCAAACTCCCAGTTATGGGCCAGAACATCCTGCACTGGGTCAGGTTGCTTAAAGCCTATTCAACTTGATTTTGAAAAATTCAGTGATGGGATATCTACAACCTCTCTGGGCAATCTGCTCCAGCGTCTCACCACTCTTGTGATAACAAATTTCTATTTAAACCTCTTTCAGTTCTGTTGCTACATGCCCAGGTTAAAAAAAAGTCTTTTCCCATCTTTCTTATAAATACTTCTAAGACTGAAGAAGCTACAGCAAGGTGTCCCCAGAGCCTTCTCTTCTCCTCAACCTTTCCTCACAGGAGATGTTCCTACAAGTTTTTTCTGGACTTGCTCTTACAGGTTCATGTCTCTCTTGTACTGGGGGTCTCAAAATTGGATGATGGAGGTAAGGTCTCCTGAGAGTGAAGTGGAGGAGGGAGAATCACCTCATTCAACCTGCTGGCCACATTGCTTTTTATGAATACCTGGATATGACCGGCTTTCTAGGTGGCAAGCACACATTGCCACAACTCATGTTCAGTTCTTCATCCAGTAACACACCCTAATCCTTCTCTGCAGGGCTGCTCTTGATCCATTGTTTCACAGCCTGCATTATTACTGGCAATTGCCCATTCAGGTGCAGGACCTAATTTTATTGCTCCAGTAGAGATACTTGAGGAGCATCACTCAGTATTGATCTTCCTTTGGGCCTAGAGACATTGATCATAACAGCTCTTTGGATGCAGGCTTTCAACCCACTTCCTTACCCATCTAAACACTCATCTCTTCCATTCAGGCATAAGAATCGTCTCTGCAAATTATTGTAAAAAATTGAGTATTCCTATGTAGGGACTGACAGTAAGAGTCCAAAGAAGGAACTTTGTAGTGGTGAGCCCTCTGTACCTCTGTGGAAAGCGTCTCTTTGCAGAGGAGGCGAAGTTTTAGCCCCTCAGAGAAATCAGACAAAGTGGAAAGATAGTGGAGAGTAGATGAAAAATAAAAATAAGAGCAATATATTTTTGAAGCCATGAATCTTGATTGTGTTGTGATACTTTTTTTCTACATTTGTGCTGTGAAATTATAAAGTAGAATAATCTGCATCTCTTCAAAGCCCACAGAGAAACCAGCCTGGGTATAGAGGGAAAATATCAAAATTCCTCGGGGATAACTTGCATAAATCTCTAGACATATATCTCTCTGAAATCAACATGAATTTTATTAGCACTACATCAATTTCCCAGCAAGTGAACAGATGACCATGTGAATTTTGAAATATCTATGTGTAAATGTGAGAACGAATGGTTGCAGGAGACTTAGCAACCTAATCAGTTTTACAATAGGAGGTCATTGTAGAATTTGATTCATTGTGACCTTAGATCTCCTATCTTTTGATAAACAAATTCAACAGAAACTTTGACTGCGTTTCACTATTTAAGAGAGAAAAAAAATGTTTCATTTACTCAGATATTTGTGAAAATTCCTGGGAAAAAAGTAAAATTCACCCCAATCATCTGATGGCATCAACAGATTACTCAAATTTCATGTCACTTCTTGCTAGCCAAAACATAAACCTGAAAAAAATGCAAAAAATGACAGAAAAAAAAGCCCCAACAATGCAGGAACACAAAAAAAAGCCGTATTCTCTCTCTGCCTAAACATGCTATAATGGAGCTAATCTGAGGTTCACTTCTGATCTGACATTTTTCTGAAGTGAAATGAACCATTATAAGGTTTTCTTTTATGCAGTTTGGTAAAAAGCACTTTGTTACTGTTTTGAAGAAAAATCTGGAGGCACATGAAGCAACTACAGATTCTTGCTTACCACTTTGGTTAATTTTAGTTGAAAAAGCCAGTCACAGCACAATAGGAAAAAGAAAAAAAACAAAGCCACAGGAGTGCTCAACCATTTTTGAGTAACGGTCCTATTTGCTTTTTCTTAAGTTGAACTTCCAGAAAGCAGTGGGAATAATGTGTTAATACAACATTTGGCTAATACCTGAAAGTGTCACTTACATGGCTTTATCCTTGATAAAAATGTAGAACATTTTCAAAATGTTATGTGGGTGTCTGATAAGACTAATGGTGAAGTTGTACCAAATATGAGTAAGACTATAGTAATAGGGCACTATAATGGAAAATAGGTGCAGAGAAAATAGTACTCCTACATAATACTTTTAAAAGATTGTATGTAGCTTTCATGCAGATATTCATAATATATTTGTGTATAGATATTTCTACATGGATACAGACAAAAGTATATGGCTATATATGTGTATATACATATATATATACACTACAAAACAGGGATGAAATAAGGTGATCTTCATGATATAAATAATTATGGTAATGACAAAAGAATAGAGTTGCCCCTTAAAAATACAGCTGAAGAGGAAAAGCATTCAATTAGTCAGTAGAAAAAAGAAAGATATCATAACTACTATAGCTGCAGTGTAGTAACATTAATAATACAATAACACTGCTCACATAACACTTTTCATGGGCAGAGCGGACCACAAAGCAGCTTACCTGCAGGTATTGCAGAAAGGCTGCAATACCAATATACCCACCTTACAGAAAATGAGATCTAAAGGTGTAAAGTTCCTTGTGAACAAGAGGCAGAACCAGGAATACACCTCTTGATTCCTACCTCTATGCTGCCTTGATAGCTGTTAATTCAGTTCTTACCATACATTTAAAAATAAATCACAACTACTCACAATAAAAAAATAATGAAAATTTTGCCAAGCGTTTTTTAGTAGTCATAACTTTTCACAATCTGCCAGTCGTTGGCTTAATATCAGTGTCAAGCAGCTACCAAGAAAAGAAGCTCACATGATGCAATAAGCATAGGAAACTGAATTTCTAACTTCAATCAGAAATTTTACAGAACATTTTGCCCTGTATTATTTGATATGTCCATGTATAAGCAGGACTTCCCTTGCCATAGATTTGCAAATCTCATTCTATACATATGAGTGCACATTACTCAAATGAGTGCAGTTACAAAAATTATGAAACAAAGTCTAAGCTCGAATGATCTTTGTTTTTAGGAAAATAGTATGCTAGACATTCTATTCATAAAGCTCTGTGGTGGTTCAGGAATAATTTATACCACTTTTTGATTAATCCATTATGTTCTTGGCATGGAAAATATAAGCCAGTTTAGGCATAATGCTAAAAGAGCTTTTCATACCACAAAACAAGTAATATCTTTTAAATTCCTTGCTACAAGAATCTGTAGTATCATTTTCTTCAGCAGATATTTTTATTTAGATTATAAAATGTATGTTTCTCCTAGTAGATTTTAATTATTTGGTAATTTCTAGTAAGTCTGAGAAATGCACGTTACTTACACTGTTTATATGTTCCGACGTGCAGCATGGTATTTTATCAGGTATATTGTCTGGGGTTTGGCTAGGATGGAATTATTATTTTTCCTAGTAACTGGTACAGTTCTGTGTTTCAGATTTAATACGAGAATGTTGATAACACAGTGATGTTGTGTTTGTTGCTAAGTAGTACTTCATCTATGACAAACTTTTCAGGTTCCCATTCTCTGTCAGTGAGCAGGTGCACAAAAGCCAGGAGTTAGCACAGCCAGCCAAAGGCTCTCCTATACCACAGAAAATCATACTTTAATTATTAAGCTGTTTTTATTTCAACCCAAGTGCTTTCCTTTTTTTTTTTTTGTCTCTCCTCCCTGTGTCACCACAGGGGCAGGGGGGAGGGAGAGGAGCAAGGAGCACATGTGCAAGAGAGTGGTACTTTGCTGCTGGCTGGGATAAAACCAAAATTTATGCCCAAAATTTAATAGCCTTTATAGACTGGAAATTCTCAGCACTAAACTATAGAGTTAATATTAAATAAATTTATCCTTCTTGAATTTCAATAACATTTTTGACCACTTTTAGTTTTTTAATATCCTGTGATGCCTGGCATAATTTTAGCTCTTCTTCAGTACCATTTTTCTAACCAGTTTCTAAATTCCCTGTTCATTCCATGGGTTTTTATTTCTTTTTAAGTGTAGTTTGTCACACTTTTGCCATTCTGATTTCTTGATTTGTGAAACATATTCCAGTTTCTAAGTCAGTTTTATTTAGCTAGATATTTCAAGGTAGTGTGAAAAGTATTTCATGGTAAGTACTGTATGCCTTGTTTTCTCTTCAGAGATTACAATACTTGGCTGTTTGTTAAGAACAAGATAAGCGTAGGAAAAAATTGAGTCTGTCATTAGACAACACACTTTTAATGCACTTCAATGGGCAGTACCAATTACACATAGTACTCTATTCTTATATGGAGTTTGTAAGTGCTTGAAAAATATTTTTATTTTTAACTTCTTAGAATTTCTGAACCTCCATTTTTTGCAAAATGGGGCACAAAATAGCCAATTCAGTTTCCCTTCATTTTATTAAAAGTGTTAAAACTAGTATAGTTTGACTACTCAAAAGTGTCTTTGTGACTTTGCATGTTGCAGGCCACATGTTATGTTTCTGAGATTAGGACTCATTGGTCTATATTTGTTGCTTTCAGCAGATAATTCCACTTAAAGAAAAAAGTAAATAAAACAAAATATTTTTCACAGTGTGAATTTTATCTGAAAAACAAATATACTTACACAATACAAACGTATTCTATATCCTACCATTGTTTTACAGTCTTGTATGTTCTGTGACCTGATGACTGCAATCACTTATGAAATGGCTTAATGTGCCTCAGTTTATTTTTCTGCTTTAGAGATCACATATCACTTGTATTCAAAAGGTTACAGACATGATTTGCCTCCAGATGCCAACAAAATGAGTCAATAACCAGCTCACTACATTTTTGTTATGTCTTTCCTGTTTCTTTATTTTTTTCTTTTTTTTTTAATCTAGGCACAGTGTCTTTCAGCCATTGTCATTATTTTCTTTATCAAACTTTTCCAGTATACGAAGACGAAGACGCACAGTTGTATTGTAACAAAACACCATCATCTGCTATGACTCATGCTTCTGTCAATACTGTAAAAAGACCAGGTCACCTAGAAACATAACTTTCCACACTTTTAACCCTCCATTGAAAGTATCTGGATCATTCTGACCTGCCTTTATTAATGTAGGCTTTTTCCGAATCTTTTCTTTCTCTCATCTTTCACTGGAAATCAGACCTCAGGGATGAATTCCAAAGGTGCTAAGTACTTGCACTTCCCATTGATATCAAACTATAGATCACTAGGATTTATTTTTAACATATAATTAATTTAATTTGCAGACTAATTTTTGCAGATCTTGTGTAATAATTTTAACTATTAAGCCAAAACATAGCCTAAAAAGTGGTGAGCGGTATTTTCTGCCACCAGAATGCAGAACTTAAAATGAACATGAAAAACACTGCAAGTTGAAGTCATGAGCAATCTCACAGGACTATATTTGTGATACAAAGTTACTATCCAGCATATTATTTTTGCTCCACAAAGCAGAAATAAGGATTTTCATTTTCTCAATTCATCTGTCTAGGAATTCATATACAGTCAAAGTAATCAGGAGAAAAACTCTTGGGAGCCTGGTCTGATAAAAATCAATACACATTGATTAATTATTTTTTTCTGCTTTCCTCATCTTTTCCTACCTCAGTAGTTGCTCCCTGACAGCCATCACAATTGCTTACCCTTGTAAGGTCCCGTATTTATGTCTTCTACAAATCTGTCTCTTGATGAAAATTGCTATACATTCTTTTCCCTTCATTGATACAAAGAGTTCTTATTAAAAATCTTATGTCCAGATGTCTCCACATCTTCCTGTTTTTTAAAGATGTCCATGATTTACTATACATTAAAAGCTGATGGGTTTTCTGAGTCAATAATAAGCAGAATGAAACACAAATATTTTGAATTAAATGACTCAAATTCTTCTTGATTCTGTAATATAGTTACTAAAACTTTGGAATTTCTCATTACAATTTTCTTAATCTAGATTGTGATTGCTGAAAATTATAGGCTGATGTAAACCACAACCAAAGTTTCTGAAGAGTTGCAGAGTATTTTCCTTGAGAACTGAAGAACACTAAAGACACAAAAAGTTGTTTCAGACTGATGTAGAACTGGGAGATATGTCCAGCAGCAAGTTTCTATGCTGGAAAATTAATGTTTTGTAACAAATAGCATTTGTTATTGCCAAATAGGGCAAACTTAGAGAAACCCTATTCTTGTGCTTGGATATGCACTTTAATAACAGTTGCACATTTTCATGGCCATATGTTTGACTTCAGAAGCCAAACTTTTGGAGTTCTACTTGCCATTGTAAGCCATATGACAAAGCTAAACTCTTGGGTAATTGCTAAGCATAATAACCCGTGTGACAGTTTTGTCCTTGACACTGATGTTACCCTTAGAGATTAGATGAGCCCTTCAAGTGATATCTCTTTCACATCAATCAGATTGAAAGAAAAACCTGTAAACTAGCTTTCAATCTCTTTATCTTCAATGCTGTGATTAAAAGAAATCCATAAGCACTATCTGAATCTGCCTCTTTTCTCAGTCAGATTGGCAAATTCCATTAACTTTGCTGGATGTCGCTGACATCAATCTCTGTGGATTGAGGTATTGAACAAAAATGGCTAAAGTTTATCACACCTTAATGCCGTCAAGTGCAGATGCATACCCAGGACTCAGAAATGTTGATCCATTCAACTCAGGTCTAGTTTCTTCTCAAGAAACTAGAATAAAATCCTTATGGCAGGGAAAAGCAAAATAAAATGCATAGTTTTATCTTTATTTTTATGGTTTTGGTGGGAATGATTGCCTCAACTTTTTTTTTTTTTTTTTTTGTGTAAATGATAGAGGACTCTGTTGAATCTCTTGCAGAATTTCGTATTTCAACAGCATGTCAAGAGCTGGATGTTCTTTTTGCTTTTCTCTCTCCTATAAATATCACTGTTTTCTTGAAATAGGTAAACAAATACAACAAACAAAGAAATGATCACAGACATTCTTTTTCCCTCTTAGTGAAATGTAGGATCCTGCTTACAAAGAATGATGGCCAGAGACTGCCAAGAACAGAATGTGCAAAGCAGGTGACTCATGTTAAATCAAACATCATTGATTAACTCCGCAGGAATCCTGAAATCAACTGATATTTACAACAGTCTGCCACACCAGTGATTGATTATGGCCCAGCTGTAGCCAAATACAAACATTTGTGGAAAGAACAAAATAAAGCTATAGATAGAATGGGACAACACACACAGACACGCACTCACAAACACATAGATTCCCAAAAGTAAGACAACCACACTAAACCTAAAACCAGGATGACTGCAGTCACCAAATACTATCTTGTTAAGAAATTAAAGACCTGGAAACAATTTTAGCAAACAAAAATGCTCCAAATTCAATGAACGGGATATGTCTTTATCTTTCTGTACCAGGAAAAAAAAAGATGGCCATTGTTACATATATAATTGCTTTCCCCTCATTCTTCCTCTAAACAAGGGCTGTTATACTTGATATATCTTAACAACCCAAAATTCTTCAATAATGGTTTGAAATTCTAGTCTGAGTCAGTTAGGTTTTGATCCCTATCTACATGTTCCACAAAAATGAACATCACTTAAAGAGTTATGCAATCTAACAAATGAAATATAAATAAAGTTATGTTAAAATCTTTATTTCAGTGACACAAAATAATTCCTCTTTATATCAGTGTCTTTGAAAAAAGAGTAGCCATTTATTGTTTCAATAGATGGATATGGAAATGGTTTTTAATCCTAGTTTACCAAGACCATTTAAACTTCCAATATATTCTTCTTCCAACCTATCAGCTTTAAGTTCATCTCATTTCTGCTAGAGTTTTAAGGCTCAGATCTAAATTGGAATAAACCATAACATTTTAATCTCATAATGTTTTAAAATTCATCCTGCAATGAAAATATTATGCATAAAAGAGAAGGGGCACCCTTTAAAATATTAATGAAAATAATAATAGAAATAAATCTGCAGTTCAACTCTAAGAGATGAAAACTTTCATGCACTTAAGCAGTATGTTTGAGCTTGAGACCCATTTATTTGAATCACCATATATACGAAATATTCACCAGTAAAAATTATACAGAGGTCTGTCTCAGGAACCATCACTGATTGAATGATGAAACGTGTTTTGATCTGATCCATGACTAAAAATTAATTCTTCAAGCCAACAAAAATCCTTTCTCAGATTTCTGTCATCAATAAATTATCACTGTAGTATCAAAAGGTAGTGTAAACATCCAAAATTCAAACTGAAACTGAGGATAAACAAACTAGTTGGAATGAATGAAATACGTAGATTTCACTGGGAGGACAGCTGCAAATTTATTTTCAGTATTGAAATTTTTGCTGATAGTATGAATTTTGTTCACCCAAAGATTTTTCTGCTATTTTATCTTTCAGGACAAGTACTAGTAATTTTAATCAAGTAATTATCACACTGGCTTTTTTGACATAAGCATATCTCTGTTTTCGATTCCATGCTGGGATTATTGTGGAATTTATACACAGAGTTTACCAATTCAAAGGTTCATGACTTAATGGAAACATGCTGCTCAGGTTTGTCTTTCTATTATGCTACAAGCAGGTCAATTAACCATTATTTTCAATGTCTCCTGAAACTTTAATTTTAGGACTACATTTCAGATGCTTATAAAGTAATTTATTCAGACTTTAACAAATTAAATTAAGTTACCTCAAGCTGAAATTCTTATGATGCTAGGGGTACTTTTTTCTTCCAACAAAAATACTTCAGCTATTTAATGAACTAAGGAGAAACTCTGTGAGTTTCATGGTTTGGATTTTTTTAATGCTAGGAGGAATTCTGGCAATCTATTCTTTGTAATACTGTTATAGGACCAAGCTATTGGATAGGGATTTGAAATCTGGCAGCAAATCTATTTTTTTTTTTTAATTCTTGTGGAAATTTGTCCTTGTCTGACCTAGTTACAAGCCTGAGAAACACTGTAGTTTGCATATCTTAGGATAGACTTCCAAGAGGTTAAGTGTTAAAACCTCCATAAGTTTTGGTAAGTACTCTAAAGCTTTCTACAGCTATTAGAAATGAACAAGCTGCCACTTGACATCTGGCCAAGCATTACCGGTGCAAATCCATCATGCTCTCCTCTAGTGACCATTCTGGGTGAATCTGGGATCTGATTGCAGAAGAGAAATCAAAGTGGGGTTTTTGTGTACTTTCGATAATTTCCTGCCAGAGAAGAACGATGCTAACTTTGAACATTCTTAAATGAAAAAAATGTAATTCTATAAGTTTAACATCAGCTGCTACTCAACTTTGGGGAGTTTTATATGAGGTTTAGTGGTTTTATTATATTTCTGTTTAAAATCTCAGAATCTTAAAAGCATAGAATCTGGAAGTTAAATGTTTTATAGAATCTGGAGACAATGAGAAATCTAAAGAGAAGGAACAAGATACAGGCTCACTTTACAAAAAAATTACTTGCTATTGGAAACTTAATTTGCTAATTTATATAGTCATCATGAAATGTCACGGAAAGCTTCTGGATATATTAATTTTCTGAAGAGAAAATAAGAGGTATAACATTAGAGTTGATTTGCAATTCAGAGTCATCTTCCTGTGGCAAATTCTGAGATGTCAAAATTTCAATAAGTCTGAAAATAAATTAAGTCTTAATAATTTATTTGAAGTGAAATATCCACAAACTATTTCATCTTGCTATTATCTATAATTAAAATATTATTTTAAGTGCATTTATAAAAATAACAGCATCACATTCATAGTATTTTAATAATAAAATGAGTCATGAAAGTGATGACAGTAGTATGTTTCCACCAATAATTTAAAAATAGAAGAAAGACCATTTTATGAATGATGATCTAAAAGTGAATTAAAAAAAAATCACCATTTTTACAGCTTTCTGATAAAGAGTTTTACTTTATTTTTAATTTATTCATGATAATGAGCCAATATTTTCCATTCTGTGGGACTTTAGTTTTGTGTTCTCATTTCATTAGGGCTCATAAGAAGATTGTTTTAAACAAAGTCTTTATCAATACACATGGCTCAACTAGAATGTACCATATTTTGTGTCCCCCATCTGCAGTAAAGAATAAGACACTCT
>NW_005054327.1:189432-204275 GCF_000277835.1 Geospiza fortis | reverse complement strand
TTCCAATAATTTCCAGCCACAGAGACCCTGAGTTTCCTAAAACATGGTTTTTTCTCACTTCTACAAACTGTGCCTATAACCAACGACAAAAATTATTCTATTTGCCTGAGCTCATTTATTTTCTTCAGAATAGCCCTTTTAAGATGGTCATTACAGTAGCAGACTTCTCGCCATTTCTGGTCTTTTTATGTTTTCACAATGGCAGCAATTTAATAGATTCAGTGAAAAAAAAACATTAGAAGGGGAAGAAAATAGATTTAGTGAATTATGTAGTTGAAAAGGTGTGGGGGAAATTTGATCCAAAATAATGACAGAAATAACAATTATTATTATATTTAATTAAAAATATATAAATACAACTGAAGTTATTAATAAATAACTTAATGTTTATTATATTATTAAATAAATATTAATACCATGTTAACATTAAAAATTTTGATATTTTTATGAATAAAACCAATAACTATCCATAAGGAATCATGTGAAGATTTGCAAAAGAGCTCATTTGTCCAAAGAGTACTGCTCAGAGCTGAGTTTATGTCTGCTATTTTAAAAAAAATATATAAAAAAAAGTTGGATAAACCAGGTAAAAGAGCCTTAGTCTGTCTTCTTCTAGCTGATGGAGCTACTAGATAGCAGTCACGCCAGCTTTCACTTGTTCCACTTCTGTTTGTGCCATTCCAGGATTCTCAGCTGCAGCCAGTTTTCTAGACACTCAGTGGTAAAATTGGAGGAAAAGAACTCTACCAAGAATATTTTCAGACCTGATAAGGTAGTTGAAGTGAAAAATGGCTTGGGCTGAAATAGAATCTTCTATTATATCTTCTTCACAAAAACCGATCTTCTACTTTCAAGGTAAAAGGTCCAGCCATAACGATAATTAATTTTCCTAGTCTGGGCTGTTTAATGAAAATTACTGGGATTGTACCACTTTATGCTTGTCAGAAGGCTGCCTGAATTTGTGGTGGCTATATTGTCTGAAGGGGGCATAGACAGACATCTGTATAGATCAGGACAGACTTTACACAGGAAATTCCTCACCAGGCTGTGTCTCCAATATCTATGAATGCACTCCTAATGTAGACACCATAGACATCACAGGGAAGACAGAAATACTGTGTAAATTTATTTGTGCTCTCTTTGCATCTACCTCAAAATAACAAAGTAAAACAAGTAAATTAATCCATGCAGACCTCAACTAATTGGTTTCTGCTATTAGCTCTAGCTCTTTGACACACTGACTCCTGGCTCACTGATCAATGAATTACATTCATGTCTTAAGAATCTGATGATTTTACTGTGAAGAGAATATAGTTTCTTCCTGCTCCCCTTCCCAAAGAGAAATAAAGTCTTAGAAGCTAAACACAGCCTCAGAAATTATGCACTATCATATTTTGATCTTCAGCATACTCACCTAAAACTGAAATAGAATTCAGCTCCAGATTGTAAATACCTAAATTTAGTAGTCTACAATCTGGAGCTGTATCCCATCATTAAATATAGATTTGTTCAATCTGGAATCCTGCTCCTTGTTACAGAAGTGTAAAATCCAGGCTTCCAAACAAAAGCTATTAAGGTATTAGAAGGAAACTTTGATGAGCTAAGATTGAAGTACCCTCATTGTATAATGTAAAAATTTAATGATTGAGAGGACTACACATAAGCAAATGTCAGCATGTTTAGAAGGTTTTCATAAATGCAACACATGCATTTATATATATAAATAGAAATTATGGAACCAACACTAACATTTTCCATAAAGGAAAATTCACATCATGTTAATACAGAGAAAAAAAACCACAAAGACACTTGAGAATAAGGCAAAGGAAAAAGGCTTGGAAAAATGTCAATATGGGAAAAAAAATAAACCTAGCGGTGTATTCACTTCAAGCAGCATTTCATCTCATTCTGTCATATCCTTTACCACAATAAGATGATTGGCATGTTTATTTTAAAATCCTGTATTCATAGTGATTTCCAAATGTAATAACAAACATTCCTTTCATAATTTTTAAAATACAAAAAATGGTGTAAAAATTGTCTTCTATAAAGATTAACAAGATTAATTATCCATGGGCATTTAAACACCAGGTAGATACCTCCTTCCTCTGTATGCCACAAATACATCCCTGTGCACATTCTTGAACGTATAACTGCTGCAAAATGTAGGAGTAAAGAAAAAAAACAAACAAAAACCGAACAAAACCCTTGAACTGTAAGATCTTGGTTAATTTGAGTTTTGCTATTATCAATGAAGGACCTCGAAGTTTTCATCAACATACTGAAACCAACATTAGGATTTGTCTAGTCTTGTCTTGATCTCTGATGATTTTAGCCAGGCTAGGGTGTACTAGCAATTGTCTAACAGTGAAGACAATATATCCTAAATTTGCCTTGAATTAGTCCTAGTTTATGACAATACCAAGTTTGATATTATCTGTATATGGTCTCCAATTGAAATGTGCTGTATAAGGGTACAGAAGCAGGAGGATAACAGAAATCAGATAATACCTGACTACCCATTTATTACAGGTAAAAAGATCCTGAATGTAAAATACTATCCAAAACTACCAATTAGGTGTTGACCTCAAATGTATAAAAGAGAAGATAATTGCAAACATGATCAATTATAGGTATAACTGTTTCAACTGAATGTGTATCTGTGTAAGTCAGAGATTGTTGTGAAGGGAATATTAAGAAGTGATAAATCAAATCAGTTTCAGACTTCCAAACATTACTTTACAAGACTAACATTGACTAACAGCACAGACTACCAAAATATAGTTTGTACACTTTTGTATTTTAAGTCATAAATCCTTTAGAAGTTTATCTTACACTATCTTTGAACATCCAGTGTTCACAGCTGGTGCCACACCTTCCTGATTGCAATGGTCCTTTATGGTCTTAATCCTTGACCTGATCAGGCTGAAAAGTCCTTTAAAGAGAGACTGCAGAGGAGCAGTGTATGTGAATTTTTTGATCTCATGCCTCAATTTGGGATCTTGTCCTTTTATTAAACAGCTAATTTCCTTGGCAAATGCCAGCCTTTGGCACCATGTTTGGTAGGGTGAGATGGGGGGGTACTTACCATTTCCAATAGTTTCCTTATGCTGTTCCTTCTCCCTTCCCTTCCCTTCCCTTCCCTTCCCTTCCCTTCCCTTCCCTTCCCTTCCCTTCCCTTTGCGTTCTTCTGTCCCCCTTCCCTTCCCTTCCCTTCCCTTCCCTTCCCTGCCCTGCCCTGCCCTGCCCTGCCCTTGTCCTGCCCTTGTCCTGCCCTGCTTGTCCTGCCCTTGTCCTGCCCTTGCCCTTTCCCACTGTCTTATTCCATCTCTTTATATGGAGCTTCTTCAATGACCCACACTTGGCTGTCACTGAGCTCTTTATGCCTCTGGAGCCTCTGCTTTTGTGTCGTATTTTGTGTTGTATTTTGTGTCATATTCTGTGCCGTATTTTCAAAGCCTTTTCTATTACCCCACACTTAAGCTGCGCATTATCAAAAGAGAAAGTTCATACCAAGCTCACACAGCCAGTTCCCAGGGTAAATTGGTAACAGCTGGCCAGGACTAGGGCCTTGCACAGTCACCCTAGGCACAGCCAATACAAGGGCTGTGTTCTGTCATGGGCAATGGCAATCCTATTTTTCATGGGGCCGCTAACAGTAACGATGTTTCTTGAGTTATACTATATTGGAGGCATAATCTTGGGGATCATAAGAAGCTTCTATTAGATTTTCCTTGGTATGTTATTAATTTAGGAGTGAGGGAAGCATCTGCTTTACCTAAAAAAACGTAGAATATACTGATTAATATTACCTCAGTTATGAAAAGAATTAAACATTTATGTTATGTTTCAGGTCTGAAGCACTTTGAACACAAAATGGAGTAGAAATGGGAGAGGTTTCTTCTGAGGGTTTGAGCCTGATAAAATCTTTTTTTGCACATTTCTATTTTGTGGTTTTTTTCTGTTTTTGCTGTCAGGTCATAAAAAAGAGATATGATTACTTAATTACATACAGAAAACTTCCATATCTTAATTAGTGTACAGTTTAGTTTTTTCATTAAAAGAAGATACCAAAGAGAATGTATTTTTACTTGGAGTGGCAGGGAACATTTGTAATATCATTAGTATTTGTGTCTCATAGGCTATACTTCATGAAGCCATTCTAAACAGCTTATATTTAATTATGTTCTTAAATTTTTAAGTCAAATTTACATTAGATAATAAAGCTATTCTTCTAGGATATGACCAAGATTCCATATTTTACAAAGAACAAGTGTCCATTCAAATTTTTTTACTACATGCTTAAAGGGATCACCACAAGCTGGAACATGCCAGATCAGTTCCTATCAATAAATACCAACAAAAATTTGTACCATATCATGAATCATGTTCCATATAATACCTATTATTTTCTTTGGTTTCTTCATCACAGATGTGATTCTGTCTTTGAATGTGATTAATGTTAATTTTATACTGATAAGTGGTCTGATACTGTGGTACTGATAGTAGTCTGATACATATTCAGTGCAAATTACCTTGGAAATCCATCATAAATTTCCTACTTTTATTTTCAAAGACGCTTGTTTTTACCTAGTAACACATTCATTTGTGACTCTTAGTGGTCTTCCTATAAAACCTAGATAAAAATCTTTTTAGACTGGTTTTATGATTTATTATTTCATTAAGTAAACAGGTTTACTGCTTAGTTTGTCTTTTTTATATATGACCTTAATAGAATATTCACCATCACATTTCAATGACTTGAAAGATGCAACAGAAAATGCTGAGCATCAATGTGCAGTTTTTTATTTTTATTGTGTCTGCTTTGTTCTCATTATCTTGTGCTGCAAAAATTTATGTGAAACAGCAAGAAACAGTATACTACACTGTATTTTATATTTTACTTTTGGAATTAAGCAGAAAATTATGTTCAAGATATGTTTAAATTTGAATGATTAGGCTCTTTGAATGGGTTTACCTGGTTAACATGAAATCTTCTTTTAAAAAAAGGTCAACAATTCCTAGAGACAATAAATCGTGTTTTTACCCTTCCCGTTTTACCCTTTTACCTCTCCCCAGTCCTGCTGGTGGGGGAGTGAGTGGCTTCATAGGGCACAGCTGCTGACCAGGGTTAAAGCACAACAAATCCCTATTTTCTCAGTACTAGGGAATAAATGTTGTAGAAAACAAATGTACATTAACTTATTAGCACTTTATCTACAGTTAATATACATTACTGAAGTATTTAAGTCTTTCTTTCACTAGTCAACTTACAACAAATCACTGATCATTCATTTTAAAAAATGGCTTGAGAAATAAAAATCGAAGATGGCAAATTTGGTTTTATTTTCAACAAATTTTTAGATAAAGATCAGCGCTTGTAATTAATTGTTAACACCAAATTTTCAGTTGCTACTGCTTCAAATGCATAGTTTATATTTAGAAATTATAAATGCATTTGTTTATAGAAAGAATGCTCTGATGAAGCTGTTTTTTTCAATTTTTTTTTATCCTTAGAAATCATTAGATATTTTACAATGTAGGATCTGATGCTTCAAGACATTACTAATCTGAGAAATCCTTGCTATTCAAGTAATTGCATCCTCTGGTAAAATCACTGGCTGCATGAGTAAAATGTGTATGATTGACCTTTTTTATTAAGCTATTGCCTACTTCACAAAATGGAGAAAAATCTAAGAGCTCAAGGCTTCAGCATGTCAGTCAGGGTTCTTCCATGGATTTCAGGAGAATGCAAGCAGGGTCTCAAAGACATCAAAAGAGCATTAACCGTAATCTATATTACTGACCCCCAGAAAACTTTGACCCCACTCAGTCTGGAACTTTGTCTCTTGAAAATAGACCAATTTGGTCTTTATTGAACATGGTGAACTTTGCTGTCACATCTCACCTGGAAGATGTGAGCTTTTACAGTTCAAAGAACAGAACGCAGCAGGTTAAACACAAACCTTATTTCAGTCTTTTAAGTAAAAATTTAATATTTATTGCCTCTTGTTAAATTTCACAATATGAATGGAAAGTACTCACAGGGTTCAGAAAGAAAGGCAGTCAGATGTGCTCGTATTCAAACTTCTTGTTCTTTTCAGAAGCTGTTGGTTCCTTGTACATTTTTGCACTTAAGAACATGTAGTTGACACAATATTTTTATATGCATGATAAGGAAAGGAAAAAAATATAATTCTTGTCTGACTGGCACAGAAGTTTGAGGTACTGAAGTAGTATCTAGCATGTCATAGTGCTCTAACTGTACCCTTTCTGATAGATAACCTAAAAAATTTTTTTTCATTCAGTTTTAACCCTTTAAAACTGTAATATTGATAATATGGTTTAACCTTCTAAATCTTGAAGTCTCAAAACAATTATCAAGGCACGGTCATTTCAAATCTCATTAAACTATATGTTCCCTTTAAGAAAACCTAGGTAAAATGAATAATGGTTTCCTTAGCAGCATTCTGTTTTCCTTCAGAAGCAAGAGTTCATGAGTTATAGTCTGTCAAGGACAGAATTCCTACTCTGCACAAAACAGTAGTTTTGAATTATGTAATTTAGAAGATAGCCAAAAGTGCTTTGCTTGATACAATCTGGAGGTAAGTCCATACATTACTTGGTATAGAAGAGGAAAATTTTTATTTTTCTTTTCAGGTATCTCCTTGATTAATGTTCCTAATATTACACTGATAAGATTATGCTGGAGGTTGTGGAAGCTACACATCACTTTACTTGACTTACCTAAAAGAATCTTAGCATTACTGGAAACACTAAATAAAAGGCAACTTTTATTTTTCTTGTTTGCACCTCCTTTTGTGAAGAAGTTACCAATATTTGTGTACTTACAGTGTATAAACCCTATGTTTACGCCAATCAAACATAAGAAATGTCAAACCTTTTAATTTAAACAATGAAAATATAAATATATATACATACATAAAGTCTGCATTTCACATTAGGTTCTCAAAGGCAAATAGAAGACACACATACCCTAAACCACACTGAAGAGGGACTTTTTAAATTTGCTTTTTTATTTGCTTTGTATTGTTTAAAGCCGCAAAGTATTTTCAGCAGCCTTTTCAGAGATACATGTTTCAACATTCAGCTGTATCAAAATTAGAATAAAAAAGAATACAGCTAGCCGTAGAAAATAAAATTCAGTGAATGTAAAAATTCAGTTCTCCAGTCAAATTTCTGAATTCTGTAACACCTGTCTCACTTCTTCCTTATTCTTTGGGTTTACTTAAGAAGGTTTTTCATTCTTATTTTTTTGGCTCTGATTGTTAAAGAAAATGCAAAGAGCACTCCAAAATCCTCCAAACTTCCTGACTGAAATGCTTCAGTCAGAATGAATGGTTTAAGGAAAATGTTCCTCACTGCTGAAATTACTTGGTTAAAAAGTGCTCAATCCTTCTCAGGGCAAGGTGTATTCACAGGTCAATTGAAAAGTACCAGATGTCCAAAGGAGTTAACAGTTTCAGAATTGAGAATCATAGAATTCTGAAAAAAAGTCCAAATATATAAGAATTTGCCTAGTTCTTATATTTTGACGGCATTAAGAGAGCAATAAAAAGCAAGTTGACGACCTTGGGAAATTAAACAGGAAGACAGTCATGCCTCTAAAGATGACAGAAAGTGTTGGATCTTCTTGAGAGTTTGGGGGGCATGGGGGGCAACCTACTATTCCCCCACTTCTACCACCAGATTCTGAAAAAGTGTTTGAAGAGAATTTAATCAGGAGACATCATACATAGCTATTAAATTTCAAATGTTTGAAACCTGGCAAAATTGTAAGCAGTGCAAAACAGGGCCATAAAAATTAAGATTCCAGGAATATTAAAAATAGATGTCCCTACCCACCTCACCTATGATCAACCAGAATGATAATTAGTTTTCCAGAAAATTGCACGCTGGCAGGAAGATTTACTCCAGTCATCAGTTGAAACTGTGCCAAAAATAATCATATAAAACTGATGGGGGAAAAAAGCTCCCTTGAAGTCCTCAAATCTCATTTCCATATCCTTTAGAATATTCAGGGATTCTGCTTTTGTGAAGTGCAGATGTTGCTCCTGATTGTTTTATCAAATTTGTAATTGTTACTATTTTTATGATCATAGTATTTTTGTTATAAATGCTCAAATATTTCTGAAGTTAAGATAAGGAATGGGGAAAAAAGAAATTAAGAAAGTTCCCTAGTTAATTTCATTCCAAAATATGCAAATCCCAGAAGACTGCTCCCTCTGTGTTCTTCTCTTTTTTTTTTTTTTCCCCTAAAACATACTGGTTTTAACTTGTTTGCTAAACAACTGCCTTCTGATGAGTGACCTCCTGTTCCTCTGCAGTGGGCAAGTCTGTTCAGCTGAGCTGGTGAGTCAGACCACAGTGTCCAGCAAGATAAGTAAGCTTACAGACATTTTGGCTGTTTGTAGGACACTTTTCCTTTAGTGAGTGCAAAGGGGATCCAGGAATTCTCCTCCAGACAGCAGGACTGCATGGTAATGGTGGTGTCCTTACCATGGTCAGTGTCCAGTCTCAGCTGGAGTAAGAGCCCTGGCACATTGGAGCTCATGGGTCCCACACATCTTCAAATGGAGGATGCTGCCTCCCAGGGCTCACATCTGTTGCTTTATCTGGAGCAGACTGGAGTGACAGCAATGGTGGCCCCAATGGTGGCCCCACTTATGGGGGGGAAGGCAATCCGACTAAAACATCAGCGAGGATGAGTAGGAGGTTTGTATGATCATCATCAAGACTGCAGAGACAGGAGGCTGAGCTACAGAATGAAAAGAAAAAGGGACAATGAAAGATTATGCATGAATAACTGTGGATGGTCCTCCCAAGGTAGAGATGTAGGGAGACTTGTGCTCTCTGTCAGCAGGAGAAAGGCTCCTTGGCTTCCAGATCTGAATTTACACAATTCATTCACTGCACTAATAGCCAAGGAAACAAAACGAACTTCATGGAAATAGATTTCAGAGCCAGCTGGGCCTGAATCAAGAATTAGTGCCGAGAGGAAGCAGCTGGCAATGGTGTTTTGAGGCTCTGTTTTGCAAGAGATAAAAGCACCCACCTGCCAACCAGGGCTGCTGCCACGGGAGATTAATTCTTTGATGGGGCTTGGATCCAGAATGTTGCATAGAGGATGACGAGTCTCATGTGGCCTTCGGATTTTTGTTTATCCATGTGCTCACCATTAATACTGCTAAGGAAACCTGGAGGAATCAGAAGTGAGTACAGAGAGATGAGGACAAAGATGGTTTTCCCCTTGGTCCCACAGATGATGGGAAAGCCTCAGGCAGAGGTTCCTGAAGTATCCTGAAATAACAAGCAGACTAGTGGCATTGTTACAAGCAGTGCTTTGATTTTTTTTTTAATGACAGATTTCTAAGGAATAAGGACTGCTAGCAAGACATGAGATCTACTTCACAAAGTGCACTTTCCTTCTTGAAACAGGACTTGCCAGAGTGGTGATGAGGACCATGCATCATACGTATCATCAGATGGTGATAAAAGCTTTCAGTTAAGTGAAGAAAGGCAAGACAATACATAGGGCAGGGTGATGGGTGTAAGGGAGGTCTTGTGAAGGATAAACATTAGAAGCTGACCTATCTGAAGTTCATGTGCACAAACTCACACGTGTAAGGGAGGTCTTGTGAAGGATAAAGAACATTAGAAGCTGACCTACCTGAAGTTCATGTGCACAAACTCACATAACCTGGGAAAATTAACAAGAGGAATTGATGTTCCATAAATGGATGAAGAGCATTTATGATGCTGGCCTTCAAGGTCTTCAAGACTCAGCTGAATAAAGACATAAAAAAACTGGTATGAAATCAGTGTTGACCTTCCTTTGAAGCAAAATTGTATTAGAGACTTCTTGACATCCCTTCCAACTTGGAAAATTTTGTAGTTCTCTTATTCTGATAATCTACTGTAGGCTAACTACTGAATACTATACCTTCAGTCTCTTTAGTTCAGTGTACATAATACTGTGCAGGACTATGCAAGCTGTCAACAGAAAGACAAATAGACTTGTTAGTCCATGCTTTACTTCAACAAAGAAACTGATTTTTGTACATAACTTCTTCAGTTTGAGATTAAATTTAGAGTTCAAGCAGTAAAGGTCTTAAATGAGGCCAAGTCTATAGGATTGCAACACTTCTGCATCAGAACTCCATAGTAGACAAGCTATTTTGAACTATGAGACAGGCTTTACACTGGAAACAATCTTATGTCAAACAAAATAACAGATATTTGTGCAATTTCAGTAGAAGCTTTTTTTTTTTTCTATGAACTTTGAAACAGCTCAAGTGGCTGGCCCTCCAGAAATGATATCACATGCAAATTCTGTGTAAAGTAATATAAAATACTATAAAATACTACTTTACTGTTTATCTAACTTCACATTTTAAAATCAATTGAATCTCAACAGTCAATGTTCTTTCTTTGTGAAGCAGTGTTTGTACCACATTAATCCCCTTTCAAGTCTATGTAAAGTTTCACATTCAGGATGAGTAGTACTGGTTTCTGCAGATACATGTGAACTACACTAGTAGATATCATTAGTGATCCTCCACTATTTCAAGCCAGAAGGAGTCCTGAAAATTACTTTAGTGAGCTGGAATAATCCAAGTTCTGTACAAGTGGGAAAATGAGAAAACTTTGAACAGGAATTTTACCACTATCAAAAATAAAACATATGTTCTAAGCTAAGTTGAAATTGACCTTTATAAAGGTGATAATCTTTATTTTCATCAACTTGAATAGGCAGAGTTTTTGTTTAGATGATATACCTAAAATGACTAATACTATGCATGTGTTTTATCCCAGATGGTACAATAATAACATTCTCATCATGACAGCAAAGCTGATATTTACGTGCTTTTGGAGTATGAGAGAAGCCTGGCATAAATCTTGTATATCTTCTTCTGAAGTCAAATTTTTTAATTTCCTCACACAAGTAGGAAAAAATGAATATTGTGAGGCCAGTGGCAGTAGTAACACTGCTACATTGCTTAGAAAACCAACTAAACAAACCATAACCAAAGTCAATCTTTCCCCACAGCTTTCAAATTGTATAACGTTATCAATTTAGAAACAGGAAACTGCATTTATTGGAAATACAGTAATTTGGCTCTGTTTTCTACTTTATCTGTTGCACAAAATAACTTAATCACTAGAAAAAGGAATCAACATATAGGCTTCAACTTCTTATTGAGCTGAAAATAGGAAGTTATATTTCAATTAGAAAGAATGGAAGCCATTCAATTTGTGATCACCCTAAGCTAGCTTGCCTCATTTATTTAAGCTAATACAGTCAGTCGAGTGTATTAGGAGGCCTGTTCTGCTGACCAGATCTGTATTCCAAATTTAAGCAGGATAAAAATGCTTTTCAGCTTCTACTGTCTGTCTGAAGGACATGACTCTCTCCCTCTTTTCTACCCCTGTCCAGCTGTGTCCTGCTTGGGGCATCAGCATATGAAAGACATGGACCTGTTGGGGCAAGTCCAGAGGAAACCATAAAGATGATCAGAGGGCTGAAGCACCTCTCCTATGAAGACAGCTGAGAGTTAGGGTTATTCATCATGGAGCAGAGAAGGCTCCAAGGAGAGCTTCTAGCAGCCTTCTAAGGAGAAAGAAAGCTGGAGAGGGACTTTTTACACAGGTATGTAGTGACAGGACACGAGGGAATAGTTTTAAACTGAAAGAGAGCGGGTTTAAATTTACAATTAGGAATAACTTCTTCACTGAGAGGGTGGGGAGACACTGAATTAGGTTGAAGGTGATGTTGGATGGGACTTTGAGCAACCTTTTCTAGTGAAAGCTGTCCCTGGCTATGACAGAAGTGTTCAAACTAGATAATCTTTAAAGTCCCTTATGTTTTTACCAAAAAAAAGTTATGTAACTCTCCAGACAATGAAAATAAATAGCTACCTATAAGCAAATTCATGAACTTGAAGATTTTTTTCTTAAAAAAAAAAATTCCATACGTATTATTTGAGGACTAAACCCACAATGCATTAGTCACATATAATTGTCGTACTTTAGCTACATTTAGAACCAAAATTTTAAAAAGCAGATGCAGAGAAGTACATAGATTCACTTGGATACCTCAACTGGAAACCTATTTTTGTTTATTTACATAGATTTTTACACTCAAAGCTAAATGCATACTATAGCAAACAGATCAAAAAGGAAATTTGCATATCATAAAGTACAGAAGAAGTTTTAATGGACATACTTCTTAATACAGTTCTATATGTGTCAAAGCACTTTCATTAAAACTCTACATTCAACAATTCCCTAATGATTTTATGCCTATTAAGTTCCATTAAAAATTTCAGTAAAGGAAAATTCATTACATTAACTCATATATATTTAATATTTCTACCTCTTTAAACTTTGTACTCCTGAGATCTCTTGTCCCAGCTCAACCATGGCTTAGTAAGTCATATGTGAATTTACCATTCAGCATTAGACTAGCATAATTCCAGGAATGAACTTCAATTCTATAAGCAAAATCTAGTTCATAACAGAAAAGTGAAAATTTAAACATAATTTTCCTCATTCTGTTTGGAGGAGCTAGTTTAGGAAGTTATGTTTTTTGAAGCATATAGGTGCATTGCAAAGCAATACAATACCCGTCTGACCAGTGATTTTCTCATTCTCCAAAAAGCCTAACACTAAGGGTTTGGTCCAGAGATGTGAAATGCAAAATAAGCCTTCACTTAAATGTGAGGGTGACCATCTGTATATGCAGGATAGAAATCTTGCTCCTAAATAGATGCTTTCAAGGGAGAAAAGTATATGTCTAGTCCATGGTCAGTAGCACTTGAAATGAAATCTCATTTTGGCAATGAAAAGACAAACCAAGGATTGACTTAAAGGATGAAATGTAAGATCTAAATAGGTGTATTTTTTTAAGGAACAAAGAGAAATTATACCATAAGTTTTCTTTACCTTCCCTTATTCTTCACTGAGCCCCTAAGCTTTCTTTTCTTGTGGTTACAATTCCATTATTGTCAAGAATTTTTTTCTTTGTTTCTTAGCAACCCCTATTTTATGTCTAATGTATCACTGAAATTTTCTTACTAAACAACAAGGAGCATAGTGACAGTTATTCACCCATTCAGATTGTTAGACTGGTACTTTTTATCAAGCAAAACTCTAGCCTTTTTCCTATAATTTTTATCCTGCAGATGAAAGCATAACTTATTGGATTTTGTATTATAAAACTGATTCTTACATGTATGTCTCTTGTATTATAGGACTTTTACTGAAATTTAGGCTGAGATTCTGCCATCTTTGTTGATCTTGCAGTATTCAGTCAAACTATTCAGAAAAGAATCCAATTATGGTGAATGGCAGTGGAGAGAATAGACATTTTATATTTGACTTCATAAAACTATAAGAATAAATTTCCTTATCAAAGTGTTCTCCTTTTGCAGCTCATGTGAATCAAACTGAATTTATGCAGGGAACATTTCAGAAAGATCCCAACTCTCCATTTTATTTTCTTGTGCTGAATTTGTCCTTGGGGGATACTCAGTTTCAGTTACACTGACTAAAACATGCTTCTTCTATGGCTTTTTCATATTACTCTCTAAAGGCTAAATATCCCTAGAGGATAAGCATTTCATTACCTTGTAGTTTTTCAGATGATCTTACTTTCCAGAATACTTTCGGTCATAGTAATGATCTTGTCCAGGAAGCTTCTGGAAGTAAAGGGACTAATGATCCACAGTACAATTAACCTGAGTAGGTGCAAGACCCTGCTGCTCTGTGCTGCGTGTCCAAGGTAGTCTTCAGGCTCTGTTGAGCTGCACAAAACTCTTGACTACAGATGATCTTGGAACAAGGAGCCTCCAGACAGCTCTCATTTGGTCCTGGCAATTACATCACTTATGCCTTGCCTTCATCTAAAATTGCAGCAAGAAGTTCTGTATGAAAGCATAATTTTTCTTGTAAGAAAATAATACAATATGACATGGAGGGATCTGAGGATCTATGCAGAATGAAGTGGGAATATCCATCCCATACCATCTGATGCTGCATGGATGCTCCCCAAATAGGTTCTTCCTACAGCTTTTCAGGGTGTGTAACATTTACTTATCTATATTCCTGTTCTAATTCTGTCGTAATAGACAGATTTTATCTTGTGGTTGGATCCTCCTTATTAAAAGACAGAACAAAACCCGCAGCATCTCTGCCTCTTTCTCAATACCCACTCTGCTCCTCCCTTTCCCTGCTACAGAACAGTCAATAGATAATTCTATGCATTCTTGATTTTTAAAATGTATCTACTTTAAAGAATATTTTTGCCTTACCATTCTTAGGTAAGCTCTTATAAAAACTGGCAGAACCCTAGGGAAAAAAAAACTTTCAGATTCTAAATTATAAAACTTTTAATCCAAAATAATTCTTCCACTTTATAAAAGGCTAGATAGAGTGATACTTCTCAAGCCTCACTCTAATCTCTTCCATCGCTTATGTGGTGCTAGATCATGAATTTCTTTGTTGAATTTGTAGATACCGAATTTGCATCATTTACAAGGATTTTATTTTGAAATATCTAAAAATAATCATCTGACTTTCTTGTCAGGAGAAATCAAACCATTTCAGTCTGAAGCAGTAAAGTTAAAAAAAAAATATTCTTAAGCATACTTTTAACTTCAAACATTCCACTAGATAAGTGAATATCCAATCTGCATCATTCTCTATGATTTAGCCTACACAGCATGAAATTAACAGGATCCTTAAAATAGGATTTGAAATAGTGAGTAGCATTCTTACTGGGTGCAATCTCATAACTTCTTCTAAATTTCTGTGAGTGTAAT
>NW_005054327.1:148131-189411 GCF_000277835.1 Geospiza fortis | reverse complement strand
TACAATGCTTAATTTTCATTTACATCATTTCACAGTGTGAAGCAGCACTGAAAAAATTGCATTTCATTTTAAATGAATCTGACATGAGTACAATGGCATTCTGTGTCAGATGTGTGTAAGCGAGAATAGGTCACTGGATTGTTAACCCACTGTGTCTTTTTACTCCAGAAATACCAGTTAAGAACGTTACTTGCATTTTTAGTGCATAAACTTTGTTTAAATTAATGTTTTACATATAATTACCACTATTTGTGTGTGCTGGAGCCATTATCAAAACACTTAATTGTTTTTTCATTGTGAAATATTAGGGGTTAATTTTCTTGCCTAAAGGAAAGTATATGTTGCAATCAGAGTTCTCTTTGAGTACCTGAAATGCTCACACAGTGTGGCAAGGTTACACAACAACCATTGCCTTTTGGAGGAGCATGTAGAGGCCCAGCAGTTCACCTACAAACATCTTCATGATGTACAAAATTAGGTATGACAACAGAATCAAGCCCTGACTAAAACTATCAGGAAACAAAATGGACTCTAATGTGCATTGAGGGAATTAAAGGGAAAAAAAAAACCTAGATGGAAAATGCGTATAATGAACGATGTAAACTTTTTTCCTACACTTCTACTGACTGCTTTAATCACAGTAGTTCAATTACATTTGTCAAGAATGACACATACTGATGGTTCTCTATGTAGATATGTATTCACGCCACTTATGTTTCATAAAGTAATAGAATCAGAGAACACTTCAAGCTGGAAAAGGCCCATCAGGATCACTGTATTCAGTGTAAACTTGCCCATAGTTAGAAAAGCAATATAGTTTGAAATCTCTCAGATTCTCTGTATCTCAGATAGTGTAAAAGTTAATTTACACCAAGCCTTCAGTCAGTATGATCAATGTTACCTTGGAAGCTGCTCATTTCACCCTAAACCAGGCACTTTCATTTGGTCAGCTGAATAGCTCTAAAGCTCCATTACCTATACTGATTAGGGACTTTATTAACTTGTCTACATATATGTGCATAGTGACAGCTGAGATCTGCACAATTCTGTCAGATGAGGCACAAGGCTCCAGGAAACTTGTCCTCTCTGGGAAGCCAGATGGTGTGTATATGTGGGACAGTGTCATAAAAAAGATGTCACTGGACACCTTTGTTTAGGCAGCAGATCTGAGTGCACAAGTACAGATTCATATTTTTACTATATTTGCTGTTAAATGGCCTGATCTTGCATCCCATCTACCATATGCTTCGAAGTTATTTACAGACACATAAACAAATGTTTCATTGATTTATGCTTACATCATTCTCTTCCTCAAAATGCAGGTCACCAGGAACCTTATATAAAATTAATTTTAAATTAGGAAGGAAAGTTTTTTTATTTTTATCTTCACTAAAGAATTTGACTTCTACAGGTCACATCTATCACTATTTATTTATTTACTGTCTGTAAAATTGTGGATATTTTCAGCCCCTTTTCAATTAACTTCACAAAGAAAATTTATATAACTATTCTCAGTTGATTTACTTTTTATTCTCTGTGTTTTGCACATTATTTTATTACCGGGCACAGAGCAACTTACAGGTTCTCGGGTCCAGATGTGACTGTCATGTTCTCAAATCATATCACTGTTCCTACTCTGGATTTAGGTTTCTACATAAATCAAACAAGTCAAAGCAAACTAAATAAGAGGTGTGACATGTACACATAGATTCTTGACCTTGGTGATTAGAGACAGCTCTGAGATTTTATCACACCGGTTGCCAGTCTGTGAATTTGTTTCTGGCTTCATTTTACAATGAATGGGTTGAAATAGAAACCATATCTGTTTCCAGTATTGTTACACTACAAATACTTTTAATTTCTATAGTATCATTTTTGTGAAATGCTTAAATCTGCTCCAGTCATACTTTGGAAAAAAAAATGAATTAACAGAATAGCTTTTTTATGTGTGTGCAAAAATTGGAAAGTGTGTAGAAATAAAAAGTAGTCATAATAATACAGTAATATTAATCAGCAAAGCCTACCACCAGGGAAAAGAATAAGCAGAGTCTGCTTTCAGATGTGATGACAGGACCTCTAGGTAAATAATATGGAATCATACCCGAGGAGTTCAAGCAAATGCCAAGAGTTTTTGTTTGCTCTCAGAGAAACACGCAAAAGCTGAAGAACATAGTTTTTCAATTTTTCAGCAAAGTCTGATTGCATCGATTCAGAGGGAGGGAGAAACAGATTTTAAAAAGGACATTTCAGCCTGAGATATGGAGAGAGAAAGCAAACTGTAATATTCAGAGATTTTCTAACCTTAACCTCGAGCTAAAGCCATCAGGACTTGCTCAATAATGGTGACAGCACGATTCATTTCACTTATTTCATCTTGCCAAGGACAACTGTACAAAGATGAGGGAGAGCAGGGGAAGAAAGCAGTCTATGCTTTTTCTTTTCTGTCACATTTCATAGGTGCCTTGAAAGTTAATATGTTTTTCACCAAATTCTGCAGATGAAAATGCTTAGGAAACAAACCAAAACTTTTTTTTTAATACAATAGAAATAGTAAGAATTGGAAAAGTGTGAGAAATCCCATTAAAAGCCATTGGTTTTCTTTAATAACTTTAGTCACAGTGTCCAGTAATTGAAGTGGATGTTAAATAGCTGAATGCTATTATAAGCTTTTGAATTGTAGCATAAATAAATGAATCTGTGTGAAGGTTTTTTTCAAGCATCATTATGAAGACATTTTTTAATACTTCCTACAAAACTTTGAATCCTTTACCTTACCTCCACTAAAATTATTCATATCTCAGACTCACTGGTGCCACTGTTACATTCCTCTCACTAGTGCAGCATGGGAATACCTTTCTTACATATTTCTTCTCGTAATGCTGTTATTACTGAAGAAGTAAAATATTATCCCAAGTACACAACTAAGAAATTGCATTAGAGAAATATCAAAGCACCAAGCCTACAATGATTTAGACATCGAGGAACAAAATTGGAAAATCTCTTAATGCCTAAAAGCTTACTTGGCCAAAGATTCAGTTTTTCTTAATGTGGTACTTACAGAGAATGACTGAAATTGGATTACTCACCTTTTTGAAAATGAGACCTTCTGAATATTCAGCTTTTCAGTTGCAAAGGTGGGGAAGGAGAAAAAGAAAAGAAGAAAAAGAAAAAACTAAAAAAGCAAAAAAATTAAACTAAGATTTTCTTGATGATACTTTGCAACTGTGTTAACTTCTAAAAATCTTTCTGGGATTCACTAAAATTCTACTCATATTTGATTTTAACAAAAATAATTTCATCATTAGCAAGCATTCTTCAGACTCACAATGTTCATGTTATCACAGAATGTGAGACAAAGAATATAAGTCATAAGGCTCTTTAAAGTCTCTGTGTACCTACAGTTACTGATGATATGTTCAGCTTAATCTTCCTGATTCCTTGCAGAGTCCACATGGACAGATGAAAGCAATATAGAAATATGCTGCACTGGAAAAGCAAACACAGACATTTAAAACAGCTTTGTTTGCTTAATGCACACCTGTGCTTTCTGAAATAGTTCTTCCAAGCTATGTGACGTTGGCAACACATAATGTCCTTGCATGTATGACCTTGCATCAAAATGTGATTTGCTTTCAAACATTGAGTTGATTTCTGTAGCAATTTCTGTTTCTTCTAAACTTGCCATTAATTATTTTTCTGTGGTGGCTATTTAAGGAGTTGGTTATTGTCATGTAAGCAGTATTATGGGAGAGTCAGAGGTTTAGCAAACCCCTGATGTGTGTTCCAAATGGATATGAGATTACAGAGGTTTGAGAGCAGTCCTTTTTGGCATACATTTTGAAATGCTCCTTGAAAACTGATAATTCCAGAGCAAGCACAACTATATGAAGATAAGAAACAAGCTTTCCCACATTATGCAAATTCCCACCCAAGTCAGAGAATGTCACTTCACTTCTGGAACAGAGAGGGTTTGCACATTTGAACTTCACAGAGTTCATCTCAGCTCTCTGTCCTTTTCTTTCCTCCTCAGTAATTATTCTTAGCTGTGGTATTGTAATTCTAAGATATGTGTGAGCAAGTGCATACAAAATCAATCTTCACTTAGGTTTCTTTGGATATTTTTTAATCTTTCTATTCTTCCCACTAATGAGTAGGTTATGACATTTAAATGTGCTTATGTGTAGGGTTCAAATCAGTCATTTTTAGAGGTTAAAGAGTCACAGGCTGCAGCAAATGAATCCTGTGACTGAACCAAGCTTTTTCAAGTGCAGTTTCCATTCTGTGTCATTCCAGTTGTTGAAAAAAATAAACACATCTGTAAAGTAAGGAAACTTTCTTTTTATTGACAGTCAGACTCTTTACAATTCCTGGTGCATAGTATGGTAAAAACATATGTGAACACTGCTCACTTTTAAATTCATACCTGCATGACACTCTTTTTATTTTAAAACACAAAGAAATGAGAGCTGAGAAAAAATTGTGAATACATTTCAGTAAGACATCATGCTCCATATACTGTACCTGAAAGTCTGATAGTGACAGAATACCTTGCTTTCATCCGTCTTGGAACAAAACATTAGATTGAAGTCCAGGAAAAGTCTGCAATTGAAACAGGTATCCTGTGTTCTTTGGCCAGATGGATTTGTTTTGATTAGTGTCCAGAAAGATCTGTTGCACTGGATGTTTGTCTAGGCCAAATATAAGGGTGACGGGGAGGTTCCTCTGGAAAGCGGAAGTCAGAGGTCAGGTTTTTTCTACATGAAAGAAATAAGTTAGGAGTAGAAAGGGTGAGACAGCTGTGGTGGTCCTGTTGTGGATAAACAATAGGATCACCTAATATTACTACTGAAAAGATTTTACACACATTTCTTGCTCTAGAGGGGACAGTGAGATTTTCTGGGGAACTAATGGTAGCAAGGGAAGTGTTTAGGGCTATAGTCTGCTAAAAGTCTGGTGAGTGCTAGCCTGAATCCTGTCCTGAAATTGTAACTTCTGTAAAATCAGTGGGAGCTTTCTCACTGACTTGCAGGAGACAGAATTTCACACATGCTCTGAATAGCTTGGTCTTGAGATGTGATGAAAACACTAACCAAGCCAAATAGGTGTTGTCTCTCTTTGATGATCACTACTTCAGGTGGAACTGTCTCTACAATCTAATGGGTTGGAATAATAAAAAATGAAAACTGAATTACTTTGCTATTTTACCTGCACTAGATAGCCAGGGGGAACATATAGATTGGGAAAAAAATGCACTACCATAAAAATCTACATAGTACTTCACTGAGCTGTTTTATTGAATATTTGTCCTATACCAGGACAAAGTTTTGGGCAATGTGATTATGAGAATTCAAAAGGGTCTGGCTGAAATAATAGTGGACTTGGAGGCTATGTCAAAACATCTAATAATCTTCCCAGTCTTAAAAGACTGTTACTAAAAATTGAGAAAGTGAGTGTAGACATGGCAAATCTGAGGTATTAGATACATTTTTTTATAATTTATTAAAATGTTTAATTAAATCAAGGTGAATGCTGTTTACATTTTTTTTATTCCTGAGTGAGAGAGGTTTCCTTTTTTCAGACTTTTAACAACTAAAATTTTGCCCATAGTTTCCTAATTTAATGAACATACACTACAGTGAAGATTTAGACACAGCAATAAGAAATACATGATAATTCCAGTTTCTCAGTGAGAAAAAGTAAAGGATATTGTTACCCTATAATTTATTTTAAAAAAAACTATAAGTCTTCACTTATTTTTCTGCATATGGCATGTTTGAACTCACATGTAAGACTTTAAAGAAAAAGAATTTGCAATGAGCAATCAAAAGAAACTTTCATTATTTTTAATCTTCACTGCTATTACCATCGTATTACTCCGTGAAATTGCAAGTAAAGCACATTAGCGTCTATGAAATGTCTCTGAAAGTTTGGGTTTTTTTTTAGTTTTAACCTTGAATGTTAGACTATAATTACAATATTTTAATATAATAACTCAAAATACTTCATTATGCCAATCAAGATATTAGCTTTGTGGAAATAAAACCAGAGATTAGTTTGGATTTCTGTAGCATGACTTTGCAGATCATTTACCCTGTGTAATGTAAAGCTATCTTGGAGTAATTTGAACAGTACCTTTGGTTACAATAACCCACGGTCAACTGAAATAATAGCTATGGTCTCTACCTGGGCAAATAAAGAAAAATGTCCTGATGGATGGCTTTTATGCGTTATTTTGTAGCAGACAAGAAGAAAGCTCAGACTGCTCCTGTCAATTAAATACTTTATATGTGCCATTTTCAGTTCTTTGGCAGAAAGTGTAGGTATGAATTTAAAAGTAAGCAGTGTTCACATATCTTCAAAAAACATCAGAGACCTTAAAATTTCAGATGTAGCCATAGTCTGAAAAGGAGCTCGTAAAAACTAATCCCATGAAGTCACAGGAAAACTCAGGATCTGTGACAGACTTTTAGACTGATACTCTTCTAAAGTGACCGAACAGGAGATAGTAGCAAAGGGGTAAAAACATAGGGAAGGAGAAGACATAGTTTGTAGTGTTTGAAGTGTTCACACAATGTTTCTGTAATTTGTGGAACTGTCCCATTGTGTTTGCACTGGATTAATGAAAACCAGTTAACTGAAAATCACTGTCGTCCTAATCATGACCCTTAAGGCTGTTTACTTTAAGAAAAAATATATGTTCAAGTGCTTCATCTTCCATATTCTATTTATAACGTTTGGGTCCACTTCAGGAAGCTTAGAATAGTGTTCATAAATTGCTAATAACTAACCATTATATCATTTCCCAAGGTATGCACAATAACAAGAGTTTTTCTGGACTGTAAAAATACACTAAGTGAATACTACAGACACAGATGTCAAGCAGGTGAGAGGTTTCAAACAATGCACAAGAACTGCTGAAATAAAACCTCAAAGACTTTTAGGATTTTCTTGTTTAAATACCCACCACTTCCTCCTGCCTACAAAAAGAGGGGAAATGGGGAAAATCCAATTTTTAAAGTGAAAAGAATTGGCTGTAGTTTGTAGCTGCCGTTGTATTGTTTCTCAAAGTATATGTGATCTTGAGCATATCTAAAGCAATTATACAATTTTTGTGAAGCAGAAAGTAGAAAATTCTTACTTGTCAAATCCTGAAAATAAAAAGGAAAATGATAAATGACCTGCAAATTAGAGAGAAGTTCAGCCACCTTTTTCATGAAGAGTATAAACTCGTTTCATTTGTCCCAATGATTTAATTGCAGATTATTTGCTGAGGTGTGAAACTGGGCTGTTACTGCTTTTTCCAGCAGAAACAATAAGGTGCTAAAAATGAACACCTAAAAACTCTAAATAAAAGCATAGAATACCTAAAAATCTTTAATAAACCATATATCAGTTTGAAAGGAAATGGAAAAAATAGAATACATAATTTAAATGAAGGCATACATACTGCCTACAAAACAGAAGTGAAATCTGAATATTTAAGACCTGAGATACTGAATAAGTAAGAGGTTTTTTTTACCACTAGCACCTGTATTATTTTTTGAGAGAAAATCAGGAGTAGCTAAGAGAAGTGTTAATCTGGTATTGATGGCTGCCTCTGTCTAAGGTACTTTTTATACCTCAGTGATTGATTCTGTGATGTTATGAATTAATCTGCAGTGTCAGTTGTCTATTCCTATTTTTCTTTGTCATGATGACATTCCTTTTATCACAGCAACCACTTGCTTCCTGATGAATTTCTGCTCATTCTCTTTCCGACAGGGACTCAGCATTTGTACCAGAGCTAAGAAACATTTTTGAGACTGTGTGCTCAGGATTATCAATAAAAGATAAACAGTGTATCACCACCACAAATATAGAGGTTAGAAATCTACATATTACTCTGAAATTTGGTCTGTATAATGAAAATAAAAAGTAGTGAATTTTTTTTAAATGGTGTAGTAGAAAATCAGCTACAATATATTATAAAAATGAATAGCTGTGTAGAAGTTATGCATAGGTGACAGGGTCCTGAGGACAGGCTGTTCCTATCCAGCCTCATCAGGGCTACCCCTGCCCACAGCCCAGGATCCCATGGCACCTCCCAGTGCCATCGTCACCTGCCCCATGGATGCCACAGCAGAGTTGGTCTCCAGCTCCCACTGCCCTGTCCTGTCCAGCCATGCCCCTGGTGTGCCAGGCCCACCCTTATATCCTGATGCAGCCTCAACCTGTCACTATCCTCAGGGATATGTCCGATGCCTGAAGCTGTCCCACTTCCTCTGCTGTCTGGCAGCTGGGAGTGTAACTAGGAGAGGCCCTTCTGTCAGGGTCTGCCCTTCCTGCTCCACTAGCACTCCCCATGCTCCAAATGCTTCCTCCAGCCCAGGGCTGACTCCTTGTCCAACCCCAATGAGCTCATCTGGTCTGCTGAACTCCAGAAGACAACCTGAATGAACAACCTGACACAATCTTTTTAAGTTCCAACACCAAGTGCCCCTATCATATCACATTCCCAGTTTGTTCTGCCTGCCGTTGCTCCATGTCCCCTGGCAGAGTTATGTGATGACCCACAGCAATTAAATGTCCCTTCTGACCCAAATCTGTGTGCCCTGGCAACATTCTCAGACTTTTGCCGGTCCCAATTTCAAGTGTAGGATCTAAATTACCTGACCTCTCTAAGACTCCCTATATATTTAAATATATATGTGCATTCATTTATAAATTTAACACTGGTTAAATTCATAACAGGTGACTGGCCTAATCCATATTATCACATTCATAAGACTCCAGACTAAGTCTTTCACTATGGCATGGGTAAGTCTTACACTACATGCCCTGTTGTTTGGGGTAGCTGACTCCTGCTAGCTCCCACACTCCATGTCAGGGACCAGGGAGTTTGGATAGAGTGCAGAGCCAGAAGCCAAGGCTGTAGGAGGGTGGCTGGGCAACAATTCAATTAATCCCTTAAATCTAGAAGACTGAGAGGGGGTCTCATCAAAGCACATAAATATCTCAAATAATGGTATCAAGAGTATGGTGCCACATCCTTTTTGGTGGTGCCCAGTGACAGGATGAAGAGTAATGCCCACAAACTAGAACAGCCGTTCAACCTCAGCATAAGAATTTCTTTATATTGAGCATGGCAGAGCACTGAAAAGACTGCCCACAGGGTTCATGGCGTCTCCCTTTCTGGAGACATTCAAAACCTACATGTGCAACCTGCTCTAGAGTGATCCTGCCTTGGCAGGAGTGTTAGACTAGGGAATCTGCAGAGGCAAATCAAATCAAACCCTCAAAATTCTGGGTAATTCTGTGGATCCTGTGGGCACAGTGCCCACAGTACCCAACCAGGAAACCAAGTCCAGCATATGGATGGTGACAGATGCCAGTCAGGAGCCTAGAAATGGACAGACAAGTCCAACGTGTCCAGGTAGGCCCAAATTCAAGCTGGGAAATCAAGGTTGGTCTCAACAAGGTGAGTAAGTATGCTTAGCATGCTGCCAAGCAGCTCAGGCAAGCCAGGAAGGAGTTTTTGAGTCCCCGAGCAGAGAAGAAAGATTCTTAGCTCGCTCTTTCTCATTAGCCTGATCCCAGATAACTCAGCTGCACTACACCAGCAAACCCTTGCAGTGAGGAGAGAACATGCTCAGGGCCATGACCCACTGATTGGAAACTGCAGAATAACAACTGAAGGGCAGAGAGACTAATGCTGCAAAGCATTATGTTTTGGCATCATTCAATATGTTACTACAAACAGATGTCTTAATTCTATGGATCCCCTTATCTCAAGTGGTGTCACAGGAGAAAAAGTATTTAAAGCTCACACCCTCGTGAAGACAACGAAAATGCTTATATTTTCTTCCTTTTTACAGTAAAATCCATGTAGTTGCAATAGGTTGCCTACAATCTGAGTATGGATGAAATTCCCTGGAAGTAGTGTATAGATATTGCTTATTCAGACAATAAGGACGGGTAATCATCTTTCTCTATAACTGTAATTCTGTATTTGTAAATTTTTCTATATTTGCAGCAGTTTGGTTGCATGATAATTCTACTCTTTCTCCACAGATAAATTCCTTCTTGTATGTGAAACATGAATTATAAAACAGGACCATAACTGTCCCAGGGTTATCTATTCATGGGTGAGTATCTCAACTAATGGAGGCCTACAGAAATACTAGGTCAGCATAAATTCTTCATTTCTTTTGCCAAATTTTCCCCATAAAGAATTTCTGCTAGTTTTCTCTTTCATGTTCTCAATGTTCTTGTCCATTCAAGTGTTTATCACTTTCATCTGTGATTCTTTGAAGAAGAAAGATCTCTAAGGCTTCTATTGTGAAGATTATATTTTGATACCATCCATAACACATTTTGTTCAGAAATCTTGTCTTGCTGTTACTTTCTTTAAGTCTAAAAGTGAAAGTAAAATTTTGTTTTGACTGATCTGCCATAGTTGGGATTCACAAAACCATTTTCACTACTACTTTAATGAAGAAGCAAAGATATATGTTTCGGAGCTGTTAAAGCCACAGAAAGGAATGAAGAGGCAGATTTTATAGTAGCACATACATGAACAAGATGAAAAATTGATCCATGCTTATATTGAAGTCTCCTGAGATTATAATACTTAACTCCAGGAAGAAGAATTTTTTTTGCGTGTGGTAAGATCAGCTTTATGGAAAAAAATTCTTATGGTGTTTTTTTTTTATAAATTCTCATCTGAGCAATGTGGGTCAGTCTCTACATCACATAACATTTTGACTTGATGAAGAAGAAAAGATTAGTATTATGGAATAACTTTTGCTAGACAGCATTTGTACAGTGAAGAGGAAATTATCCTTATCCCTTTTATGCACTGAGTGAGAAGGTAAGATGTGCCAGTGGGTCAGCATTCAGTGAAAGACTGCGACTGTTCCCTCTGAAACAGCTTTCACTGCAGCTAAAGGCTAGGGAGTTCAGCGTGACACTATGAGGACCATGCTTTATTATACTTGTCCATATTTCAAAGGAGAGCTTGGAATGTGTGGGTTTTTCTGGAAAAAAAGAAGCTCTGACATACAAAGGACGAGAAAATGCTACAAGAAAAAAGATGGCCACAAAGAGGCAAGCTTTCCCTTCGCTAAGAACAGAAAAGTTAAGAACTGAGCTGAGACAAAGATCTGTTAGTATAGATAATAGTTGAGAACATTTTTTAATGAGTCAGATGATTAAAACACTTAGTGAGGTTTTTTAAAATAGTTTTGGATGTTGTAAATGTAGCAAAGAAATATTTTAAAGAATGGACAGAAAAATGCCTGCCTTAAACTTATTTGATTCTGCTTCCATTAAAAGACAGACTAGCTGATATCTTAAAATCCCTTCCCACTCTATTTAAAAACAGTTCTATCACAAATGGGATCAGGGATGTTTACAGGGTTTTTTGTTTGGGTTTTGTTTTTCAGAACATGTTCAGAAAATACACTTAGGTTTAATTGTTGGTTTATGGGTTTGGGGTGGGTTTTTTTGTTTTGTCTTGCTTTTGCATTTTTTGCTGTTATTTTGGTTTTAAGATGTTTTTAATTCTTTTTCTAGCTTATTTAAAATATTCTCTCCCCAGTGCAATATGAGAACTTTGAGTCAGTTGATGTAAGGATAATATCTTCCAACTACTTCCATAGAAGTGCTTGAGTAGCAGTTTGCATCATAAAATATTAGATGGGCCACTGCATTTGGTTTCATGGAGGAGCTGTGTGGGATCAGCATGTTCAAGGTCTTAAGTCACTGTTCATAGTTTTCATCGCACATTTCATTTTATCCCAACAAAATGCCTCTGAGCTAACATCTGCATCAATCTCCTTGCAGTCCTTGAATATTTAAATAGAAAAATAAATGGGAATATAAATTCTACTGTGTATAACTTAATAGACTCAACTAAGGCTCTACTCCTTACATTGTTTATGCTTTTTTGCATTTGACAATGCCTGGGAACAAAATCAAAACTAGTTCTCTGGTTGTGCACAGAAGCATTTTACTTTTTATTTTTCTCTATGTAAATAAATCAATTTTTCTCTGCATATCTTCCTTCCAAGGAAAGACTGTGCCCTCACTTTCTGTGCTGCACCATCAAACAATGTCATATTAATCAAAAGCTGCAATTTGTTGCTTGCTTGGTGTTCATTCCTGACAGAGATTGAACCCACCATTGTTGTTTTAAAGCTCAAATGGGCTATTTTTTACCCCTCTAAGAAAGTTCTGGAGTTATATTAGTTTGAGTGTAGACTTCCATTCATGTTTTTTAAACTTACAAATGAGCTAAGTCAGAAATACACATTTTCTTAATAGACAGTAGGCCACTACCAGAGACATTGTATCAGCTAAGAGTAGCTACAGTTCTATCACAGCAGGCCAGCTCTTCTGTTGTGTTGTCTGTGTAAAGAATTACCTCAAGGGAAAATAAAAATCCATTTTCCATGCAGAGGGCACCATTATAAAATTAAATTAGCAGGAAAAAGACAGTGCTAAAGGTAGAATGCTAGTTTTTCCATCTTTTTTGATTCCTAAAGATGTATATCAAAATGTTAGAGTATGATTTTTCTGAAGAAATAGATGATAAAACATTCTAATTTAAATGAGAGTCCCACCAGTGCAATCACAGAAAATACAATCGTAACACTGGCAAAACTTATCATTTGCTTTGAAAAACGTAAAATGAAAATGTTATTGCATTAAGTTTAGCCTCAAATCTGTCTGTGCACTAATTTAAAATCCTAAAGGATAGCATGCTGTCTGCAGAACTAAAAAAAAAATGGTGTATTGTAACTGGAATTTGCATTTAAAAATTGTTCGGGGTATTTTTTGGTAACACAATCAGAGCTGTTCCACTTCACTGAAATAATTTAATATGCATCCAACAATAGAAATAGTATTTCTATTGACAAGTAACCTTCCCAATACAAATCTACATAATCTCATAAAATATTAAATTGTATTCTTCAAAACTGTGCAAGATAAGTGATGTTGTTCAAATGTGAGTCTTGCCCTACACCATATTTCTTTATTAATACAACGTTTTTCAGCTTTCTGAATATGAAAGAGTTTTCTTGCATTATATGCTTCTTGGTTTTGTTTTGGCTTTTTGTTTGTTTTTCAATTTGATTTTTTTTTCTGGAGGCAGTCCACAACTTGCCTATACCTCCTAAAAAGTCCAATAATAACTATACCAAAATGAAGAGTAGTATTAAATGTCTGATGCTTTTTTCCCCTGTTATGCTACTGTTATTGGTCCATATAAAACTGGCTGAAAGGGTAGCACTACTATCAGGCTGTGTTAAAAAGTCTCTAGAATGATGTGGTAAGGAGTATGTATATGATCAGACAGACATATTGCTGTCCATTAAAAGTTTTGAAAGGAATCACTAGAGAGCACTTAGCAGAAGCTAGAAACATCCTCAGTATTGAACAGATAAGGTTATCCAAACCCCTTAATGCCATCTCCAGAGACGAGCCTGAGAAAGCTGATTGAGTTCAGAATATTTTAGCTTTTATGTTGACAAACTGATGCTACTAGAACTGTAAAAATGAAGCTCAGATGACAAAGTTGGCAACAACAGCATTTTTCAAAGCAAAGAAAGCATTACCTGCTTACTATAACTAAAAGAAAAAGGAGCAAATGGGATATAAAGTAAATCTCAAGCTGCCAAAAATTTAAAAGAACATTTAAATCACACAGTCTGTTCATTCTAACTTGTTTTCAGCAAGAGTTTTTACATAAGTTGTAACTGATTTTCTGAGGTTTTTGTTTTGTTTGCATTAACCTTGATTGAAAATATCACAATACCAATACTGGAAGAGAATACAACATATGGAAATTGGCTTAAGATTCTGAAGCATTAGTTTTTATTTTATATTACCATAAACTAGGATGTCTAAGACCATTTTTCATTTTTCTTCTGCCTGAAACAAGAACTAACTGTTCTCTCAAAGAGCACCCACCAGTGACATAAACCCAAAACATTATTTTTGGTATGGTGTACTACTCTCTCCCCTCCATAGCTGACATTTCAGTATAATTTAAGTACCAGTTTGGGTTTTTTTTTTTTTAAATCATTGCATCAATGAGCTGAAGGGAAAATTATTTAACACATAAACTCACTCTTAGTAAGATACAGAATACATTTTATCAGTTATGTAGTTTTTGTTGGGTAGAAAACCAATTTATTTTTCTGGTAGACTCCTTTATCATGACAAATAAATTTAAGAAATGTTTTGTAAAAGTGGAGAATGTATGTCTCATATTTTTTCTCTATGACTATCTATCTATATATATGTGCATAATATGTGGCAGGAATTGATTCTATGACTAGGCTGTGGAGACATTTGGGAATCCAGTAACATGCAAAAGAACATCTGCCTTGATATTTGTCATTTTACCTTAAGATAAAAATTTCAAAAAATTATGCCTGTGTGAAGAATTTGAGAACAATTATCATGAAGTGACAGAGAACTTCCAGTTTCTTCCCAAGAGAGAAAAATTACAAATAACACCTTGTAGCTCTGTAGCTATTTATAGACATTATATGTCAAGTACCATTATTTGAAATACATCTCTGCCATCTGCTCCAGTCCCAGAATTCAAAATGGGAAGATTGTGCAGTTATGATACAAGAGTCTAAGACAAAATGTGAAAATGTGTCTATAATCAAAGCACTCCTGTCCAGTCTAGTCTAAAAAAAAATATGGTTTTTCTAGTCATAGGCTTTATGTTTGCAGCACAGATAGGAAGAATTTTTGTACCTTCCAAATATCAAGTTACTTTATTAAAATGCAAATTTAATGCACAACTCTACTACAGTGGGCAAATAAATATTATGCAAGTTTACTGCAAGGTTCCTAGAAGAGTGATCTCCAGTGTTACGTAGTATGAAAAATACACAGGCAGATTATTTCCTGCAACAGATTACCATGAAACTTGAAAAATCTTTCATCATTTATGCCTTATACTTTTAAAACAATCCATTTTATTCAAGACATTTATTAATTGGGTATTCTGCCTTAGAACAAATCACTTCATACCACTGATTACATGAGATTATATTGTACCTGTATAGATACAATAGCCACTCCTACAATGACATCATGGGCCGCAGCAGCGTGGCTATAAATCCAAGTGTCCCGGCCAAGCGTCGCTGCCAGCAACTGCCACAGCCTGCTGGGGCACTGCCTGGCTCAGGGCAGACTCGGCTCAAGAGGCAGCGCCTAAGGAGATCTCCCGCGATATAGTGGAGAGACGTCTCCTTAATTGGAAGAAGCCTGCTGGGCTGCCACCGACAAGGAGACAGGAGAACGTTTCTTCACTTGTGGCACAGTCCGAGTTTATTATAGTCCAACAGGGAGCCAGACAAACTCAGGGGAGCAGACGAGGGGAGAACCCCAAGGGGTGGAGGCAGAGGGGTTTTAAGGGGTACAAAGTTAGGGGAGGCACCTGTCCTCGGACAAATGAAATTACCGGTACATATGAATGACATAAGGGGAAAACCAACAGAAACTAAGAGAGGGAGGGAACCCAGCCTCTGAGCCAATCACTCCAAGCCCTGAGGAGAAGGTTCCAGAGAAAAATGAGGGGTTAGAGAGTGATTGGCAGGGCACCGGGGGGAGAAAACCAATTAAATGTCATGGAAACCGGGGAGGGGTGCAGGGAGAACCAATTAATTACGATAGTAACCAAATAACTGACATAAAACTGTCTTTGGGAAGAGCGGGAACAGAGAACTTGGGCAGAACCATTTAAACATAGAACAAGGGAACAGAACAAACCAACGAACAAACCACAACAATGGGCCATAGGAAATTTGCTGCTTTCCTTGAAACTGCAATGCTTAGATCCATGTTCAGTCAGAAATTGACAGCTTTGGATCCATAAGTTCCCTCACAAAAGAAGAAAAGCATCTGAAATATACTATTATTTGTTTCTTTAAGTACCTTATTGTTGAACTTTACATAGATTCATGTTTATGCCGTAGAAATACTAGACAAACAATTTCTATAGAACAGGGTCAAAAAACGATAACTGCTAAAAACCACAAAAGAAAGGGAATCTTAAAAAATAATAGGGTAGGTAGATCTTTCTGAAAAAATCTGAGCTGAAGTTATATGATTTGACATATAGTGATGACTGTAAGAAGAAAAATGCTGGAACAAAAATAGAAATAAACTGTGATATAGAATTTACATATCTATAGTTTTAACTTCTGCTTAACCTATGATACTAGATATTTTCATGACAGTGATGCTTTTTACTAATGCTGTAATTTCCATAGCTTTTACAGAAAAGAGGGAAGAGCAGTCTTGTTCTTGTTTAGGGTTCATTTTTTTTTTCACTATTCCCATAAAGCTTTAACATAGGGAAGCCTTATCTCCATAGATCTGAACAGAAAACTAATCATGGAGTAGTTCCCACAGATAAGTATACCCCTACGTGCATATATATACATAGTTAAAACACAAGTTCACCGTAATTCCCTAGGAATCATTCAGTTTCTGAAAAATTTTTCTTCTAAGTCACTTTTCTTCTGTCTCCTAAACACTGCTGCACTTTCCTCATACATCTGCATTAGTGACAGCATCAACAGATCTTAAAATTGCACCACCCTTTTATACACAATTTCCTTATTCTTAGTGTTGAAGAGCAACTCAACATCATAAATCATACCTCAGTCAGGGTAGAGAACCTGAAAGCTGTAATTCTTACACTATGCCTCACACTATAGTGGCATGGCAGGGGTTCTTGGCAGTGGGCTGAGTGCTTTCACACAGTAATAGCTAATGAGCAGTGCCTTACTTCTCTCTGTCAAAATGAAAAAGGGTTTGTGCAAGAATGATATTTATTACTACATGTACTATAGCTGCTGTGTTCCCTTCCCCCTTCTTTACCCATTGTGTGAGATCTCAAATCCCCATTTCAATGTTCCTCTTAGTGTGAAGAACTCACCTTCATTATCCCCATGAAAGGGCTCCAGCTGTGTTTTCAAAGAAAATGGCTGCAACTGCATTTCACTGGGAATTCAATCTTCCTGTGGTATAAATATTTCAGCAGTGAGAATACCTAAGGGTTCTCTAGTTATACTTTCAGAAAAAAAAAACCAAAAACCAAAAAACAAACCCACCAGTCACTGATTACTGAGAAGGCAATCCCTAAAACACTCAGTCCTTAATATAAAAGTACTCAGAAACTTTAAAGCTGAACATGAAAGCAGCTGCCAAGCTATTGACAGGGATAAGCATTGGTACAGCAGGTTTTTCCTCTCCTTGTGTTTTTTTGGAATCTGCACACTAAAATACACAGGAGGTTAATATTAAGTACTTAAATCCCTTGGTAAATCTAAAAATCATAAAATACAGCAAATCTACGGTTGCAGCTGCACCTTAATGTTGTTATCACTGTGATCCTTCACTTTACTAACATATTCAGTCAGGAGAGAGTCTGTTTTCCATATTACATTCTCTTTCTATGTAAGGATACTGCAGCAAATAAAAAAAAATCTCATTTGTTCATCAGCTGGGTTATTTTAGACAGCTTTGCAGTGGCATATAATAAACTGCATATGAACATGGCTCCCTCTACTGACTGCCTTTTAGAGGCTCCAAGAGTTTGTTTCCTCTGGCATATTTTATATCTATAAGTTTATAACAATAACTATAATAGTCACAAAACAAATAGAATTTCTGAAGTTTCTTCTATTCTGAAAAACAAGAATTTTTCTTTGTTTTTTTCTCTTCATATTACATGCTCTTTGGCCAAAACATCTATTCCTCTAAGTCCAAAATTCCAATTTGCTGTTAAGGCACTCCTGCCAGTTTAAAAGAAATTTTAAAGATCTTCGAAAGGGTATCTAACAAGTTAATTAGCAGAATTATATTTGCTACACAGTGTCTGCAATCTTATTTATTAAAAAATGTTGAAATATAAAGAAGTCAAAGGTTGAAATCTAACAGAAAATGAGATGGATAAGGAAAACCAGTAATTAATAGAGTTGTCCTGGAATAGGTCATTAGTCAATACCAATCAACCATCACCAAGACCAAAAAACTCAAACAAAAAACCCCACACAACCAGCCAACCAAACAATCAAAAACTATGAAACCCCCAAAAAACTCACAAAAAAAACCAAACAAACAAAAAAACCCACACCAAAAAACCCATGAAACAACAAAAAACCTATTCACCAAATTAGAGAGAACATCTTTAATTTCATTTCACATAGCTACTTTAGAAGAGGTTTGTATCATTCATAGTTATCATACTCCAGACACACACATTCCAGAAATGGTCCAGGCTTCCCTTATAGTCATTCCAGAAAAATGGTGGATGTAGCAAGAATGGGCCTCTGGCATGTTTTAGATCTTCTTTACAGTAGGAGGAATCACCCAAGTGGTGTGGGAGTGTCGATCTGCTCCAAGGTAGGAAGGCACTACAGAGGTATATGGAAAGAGTTGATCAATGGGCCAATGAGAACTTAATGAGATTCAACAAGGCCAAGTACCAGGTCCTGCCCCGGGTCACAATAATCCCTTGCAGCTCTATGGGCTGGGGACAGAGTGGTTTGAGAGCTGCTCAGAAGAAAGGGACTTGGGAGTACTGGCTGACACTTGAATATGAGCCAACTGAATATAAGCCAGCAGTGCGCCCAGGTGGCCATAAAGTCTTGTGTTGTCTTGGCCTGTATCAAGAACTGTGTGCCCACCAGAACTAGGGAAGTGATCTTGCCCCTGTACTCAGCCCTGGCAAGGCCTGCCTTAAGTGCTGTTTTCAGTTCTAGGCCATTCACTTGAAGAAGGGCCTTGAGGTGCTGGAGTATGTCCAAAGAAGGGCAACAAGGCTTGTAAAACGTCTAGGAAATAAGTCTTAAGAGGAATGGCTGAAGGAGCTGGTTTTATTTAGGCTCAGGAAGAGGAGGCTTAGGGGTGACCTCATCACTCTCTATAACTGCTTGACAGGAAGGGGTAGCGAGGTCTCCTCTGCTGTGTCTGCAGTGAGAGGACTAGAATAAATGATCTTAAACTGAGATAGGGGAGATTCAGATTAGATACTAGAAAAAAAATTTCACTGTGAGCATTGTGAGGCATTTGAATAGGTTGTCCAAGGAGATGATAGGGTTTAGTAGTTTAAAGGTTAACATGGTAGTGCTGGGTTGATGGCTGGACTTGGTGATCTTAAAGGTCTCTTCCAACCCTTGGGATTCTATGTTTTTTTAATTTATGAATTTTCTCAAAAGTTTCAAATATTTCCAAAACGTTTGGTGTAGATGTAGTAACTCAGCGACTTCTCACTCTAAATTGCAAAGGGAAGCTACATGCTGTCTTCAGGCAGAATAGAGAATTTGCTGTAGCTACTGTATGCAATAGTATTACTCATATACTGTTCATTATATTTTGCTCTTTATTTTTCAATTACTCTAAATCTACTGCCATTGCATTGTTTTTAGGGTTTCTGTTACCATAGTGATACACAACATGTGCCTAGCTGTCTCTTCTATCAGTTATCCCTTGATTAGTAATATAGTTATTGAAAAACTCTGCTTAAAAGGCTTCCAAATTTTCTCTGCATTATATGAAAGCCTTGGTTCAGGTGATAGCTTAGAATTACTGATCTTTGACTTTCCCATTCCTTGGGTAATTTGTCTGTTTTCCTAGGCAATTGTGTTACTTGAAGCACTAGTCTGTAATACCAGCAATGCTGCTAAGCCCTTCTTGCAGTGTTGTCAATTCCAGTCATTCTTTATGGCTGCAGATCTTTGTGCAAAAGAGAAATTTTAATACTCATCAGATTCTTTTGCATCCATGATAGATGCAAAATATGGAAAAAGACTATTTACAAGAACATGTACTGATAGGACAAGGGGGAATGGGTTTAAACTAAAAGAGAGTAGATTTAGATTAGATATTGGGAAGGAATTCTTCATTGTGAGGACAGTAAGGCAGTGGAAGAGATTGCTCAAAAAAGTTACTGATGTCCCATCCCTGGAAGTGTTTCAGACTAGATTGGATGGAACTCTGAGCAACATGAAAGATGTCCCTGCCCATAGGAGGGGGTTTGGAGCTAAATGATCTTTAAGGTCCCTTCCAACCCAAATAATTCTATGATTCTAGTCTAAAATGGAGGGAAACGCGGGTCAAAAAACCCAAAAACTCTACCCAAGACTATATATTCTCATGAAGGCTTTATACTTGTTTATATTTGTTTAATAAAAATGTGATTACCCTTCCAAGAAAAAGAGAACTTCTGCAAGTTTAAGTTCAAAAGGACTTAGTTAAGTTTGGACTAATAGAAAACACTTTAAAAAAGTAAAATAACTAGCAATAAGGGTAAGAAATATCTAGAAGAAAAGCATCTATTATACAGGAATTTTTAAACTAAAAATTTACAAAATAATAAAAATTAAAAACTTATTTATCTACTCTGTATACTAATATTATTCTATATATCTATTTCTTAATAATATGCATTATTTTTTGTGACATACAAGTATTTTATAGATTCAGGTATTATTAGACTAAGTCAGAATTAATAACTTGAAATATAGGACAGAAACTACAGTCCTACTTATATGAGATTCATAACTGAATCCAAGTAAAATAAAGGATGCAATGTGAACTTAGTCAACAACAGATACAAGATAATCTCATTCTCTTAGTAAAAATGTAGCTCTCAACAAACTAAAACATTCTTGCAAATTATGGAAGCTTCGGTCTGATAAAGGTGTTAGTATCTGAAATTGTATGACATATGCAGAGGAGGCATAGCATTTAATTTGGCAAGCTGGATCTAGATCTTTAGCAGATGTTAGTAAATTCTTCTCTACTTTTAATCTTAGAGAAATGGAGGAAAAGTTAAATTTAATCCCATAACTGAAACTGTAACTATACATGCACCCTTACCCAAAATAGTATAAATGTAGATGTCCTGATTAGAGGCAACAGAAAAAAATAGATAAACATGTTTAGCAGTGAGGAAACTGAATAAAGTGATAAAAATGCAGTTATAAAAACAATTAAAAAATTATATGTCAATGAAATTCTGAGTCTCAGGAATGGTTGTTGAACTAAGGATACTTACTTCTTGTCATGTGGTGAAGTATGCACTAAAACACCAAATATACTCAAGAATAGCATATAAGGACACTTATGCTAGTCTTAAATTATATTTTTGAAAAAGTGAACATTTTTACAGAGCTAAATTAGATAACTGCATAACTGAAAATGAAAATAAATTCATCTTGGTAATAAAAGAGAGCAATGGAGAAGAGATTTTCATAGGGGTTCTTTAAATTGATTGAAGAGTTAAGATGCAGAAAAAATGTAACATTCATTTAAAAATGACATGCACTCTGGATGTCAAACCCATTTACTTGGCACAAATTCACAACGTAAATTTTAACTTAGGCATCTGAGCTGGAACTAAATGTGAGCATTGATAAAATCCAAAGGTTTATTTCAAAAGCCTCATTTTACTCTGTACCCACATAAATTCATGAAGCTAACTGTTTTGAACCAGGTGTAAAACATCTTTTACAATACTATGTGGGTAATGGCTAAAGAGGTAGATTCTACTTCAGGGATAAGAAGGAGAACTAGGTCTAAATATATCTAATCTATCTCATTATAAAGATCTATATTTGGGCTGTTCCTTTAAGGTTGCCTTTGTGGTAATTGGAACACAATACTTCAGAAACCACATATTTTGGATCCTTTTTTTGTTCCATGGAAAAAGGGAGACTTAAATGATTACTTAAGATGATATCTGCATTATAAGATGGCTAGAAAGAGGTAGGACTACTGTTTAAAAATTAATGGTTTTGACGTTTGTAATGAGAAAATGTGTACAGATGTGAAACTCCCCTCTTTTATTCCACATAAAGGTAAATTGTAAATGTTTAAATGAAAGTTCAGTATAAAGACCCAGTGAGAGAAAGCCACATTACTATTTCCAGTGGTGATTTTTCATGCCATGTGTACTACACTTAAAAACATAGAAAAACAGAAATAAATTCTCAGTAGTTCAGAAGCTAACATTGTCACAGTTTACATTCAACATTACAAAGACCAGTAGACACAGGATATTTGTATTTATCTTGTCACTAAATCAGAATTATATTTCATCAGATTCTTATCCAGCAGTTTTTTTCTGCATTGTCCTACAAAACTCATTAAAAGAGAAGGAAAAAAAAGAGTCACCTTGCTTCATGAAGTTTCATCTCTGATGCTATCAGTCGCTGTATTGTGCTAAGCAAGATGATTTTATGAGCTGGAGAAAACCCATGGCTCATAAACTCAGCAGAGGTGAGTGAGTTATGATAGTCGTTCAAAAACGCTAATGAAATTCCTAAAACATCAGTATGGTACATTAGTCTTCCTAACATTTAGCTTTATTAAGCACACAGATCAATGGGAAGCTGTCTTGTATGCCAATTGTTTAGCTTCTTTAAAATCCCTGAATTTTTAAACTGCTTTTCTGCTCATAGCAGAGGAGAAACTTAGATGGTCCAATTTCAAACTTTGGATGAATCTAAGGATTTTGTAGGTGTACATGCAAGCTAAATCAAATCTGTCAATTCTAAGAAGTTGTCATTGCGAACACATTTGTTCACTAATGGTAGTCCTAACATTATCCCCACATAATGTTTATCTACAGCTCTTGACTTCCATTACATTTGCAAGTGCTCATGTGTTCCAGAATCAGTTTTTGGAACTGCCTACACACATTTCTCATTTTTACCCTTGTGAAAGTGGAATATGATGTCATGGCACATATTGCCAAGGTAGTGACAATTTTATGATCAAAAAGTGGCAAAAAGTTTTTAGAGAGAGAAATCTGATTTTCTGAGAGAGATTTGAAATGAACCTTCTGAAAAAGGAGCTCAAGATATTAATCATATTATAAATAAAAAAACTCTGCATTTCTATTCTGAAAGTATCAAATGACAATTTTAAACATGAATAATCTTTTGCATGGAACTATATTTACATAGAATACTTGGTGATTGCATTAATAAAGAACAATTAAGAAATTGTATAATGCTTTGTATTTGAATGCGAAAAAATTGAAAAAGTGAGTTGGGTCACTTTGTCCAGTGACAAGGGACAATGTTAGTTGAGTAACTAATGAAAAAAATGCTCACTCTGTATACTTGCTGTAAACAATAAACCATGCTATTCTGCATTTTGCAACACAAAATGTACCTCTCAGTTTGATTCCTTTGTGTCTTTCTTTTTTTCCTTGTTTTTTTTTCTTTTTGTCTATTTATTCTGAGTAGAATAAAACTAACAACAGCACTAACAAGAACAACCCGTAGAGGAGAGAAATGTTCCTTAGATATATATGAAGAGCATGTAAAAATTCTCCACTTCAGATGCCTACATCCTCTAATTTAAATTTTTGTTAGATGTTCTTAAATTAAGAATATTAAAAAGTTTAGTAAAATTCTGGAATTATACAAGATCAGTAGATTAAAAAATTACCAAGTGACAAGCCTGGAACAGTTGCCAGTGTTGAGAAATCACTGTTTTATTTGAAAATAATCAACTTTGGATATTGTATAGTAATTGAGAAAATCAACCAAATTTAACAATGGATAAAACAAAGACGTATGGATTGTAAATGGTGCTAATTATAGTAAAAATAAAAAAACTAGATGTAAACAGAAGAGTCAGAAAAATTAGTCTGGATCACTTTGTATTTCAAAGTAAAGGATCACAGTCCAATAAAAGTGCTGGAATTCAAATGAACTGTTCAATAGGAATAAAAAGAAAGCAATGATTCTGAAAAAGATATAAAGATTATTGCAATTTGCTGAGAGTACCTATTGCAATGTTGGTGGAAAAGAATACTTAATGACATAAAAAAGGATCATAAAAGGGGTGATATTATCTCTGCTCAGCTCAATGAGACCAACATACAAAGTTAGCATCCATATTTTTAAAAGATGTAAAATTGTAGAAGGTATAGAGAAGAGACATTTCCAACAGCTGTAAAAAAAGGCTCATGGTGGAAGATTTAGAGCACAGTCTGGTTGATCAAAAAGATTAAGTGATTTGATTGCACTCATAAGTAGTTATATGGGGGCAAAATGCCCATTGCTAACGGGCTTCAATCTGGCAGAAAAAGGGCTATCAAGGACCTATGCCTGGAAGCTGAAGCCAGATAAATTCCAATTAGAATTTAGGCACATCTTTTTAACTGCAAGGGCAATTAATCACTGAAACAAGCTACCAAAGGATGAAGTAGATTTCTCTGTCTGTGGAAACCTTTAAATAAAGAATGGTTGCCTTTCCAGAGATATACTTCAGCCGAACACAAGTTATTGTCTACTCAAATAAAAGTTATTGAGCTCAGAAGAGCTCAATAAAACTGGGTAAAGTTTAGAGTTTTGTAATTGAAAAGGGCTAAGATTGATGATTTAATGGTGCTGTTTGACCTTACTCTGGAAGATTTTGCAGTGAATATCCTTAGTCATTTTTGTGCCCCTCACTATTTGTTTATGTATAAAAATATTGGGCCAGAAAACTCAATCAACTCTGTGAAAACCCACATTTCATCTTCTTTTACATTTGCAGAATAGGTATAGTGTTTACTAATGTGGAACTTCGTTGGTTTTATTGAAGTGAATAAAAAGCAAAACGGGTAATATTATTGCAATTGTTCCAAATATATATGTATTTCAAATATATATAGCCTAAAACAATAATTTTAGCAGATTAAACAGAAGAATTAAACAGAAGACTGTAGAGCTCAAAGCATCATGGGGATACACATGATTAACTTTACCAAAAATGAAAAGCACCAGTTTGAAATCAAATAATGAAGTCAATGGAACTGATCACAGTCAAGTATATGTACAAATCTTTAAAGAATCAGTGTTTTAGTTTTATCCCTGTAATGATTCAACACAATTTTGAATACATATGAGAAATGGGCGTACAGAATAAAATACTGTAATGTTTAAACTATCACTAACAAGTAAGAGATATCTTTAATGGCATGGAGGTTAAGTAGAATATGAGTCCAGGCATCAGGCAACTGGGGATAGGGCCAGCTGGGATGTGAGTGACAGTGTTGTGGATGATCTGAAGAGTGATCCCACTGCAGTGTTGCTGGAGCAGAGGCTGGTGGCCCAAGCAGTGGCTGAAATGGGTTTCTGGCCATCAGTCACTGGTGGGGGTAGACTTAGGGAAGCTGGACAAGAACAATGTGGGCTGGTGGTGCCTGCAGATTCCAAACACTCAGGATTTCAAACACATCCTCTCTGGCCCCAGAAAAGAGGCCACAAAAACTTTAAGTAAGCCATCCATCTCCAAGTCCTTTGTTACTCGGTGCCCTACCTTACTGGAAACATGTTAAGGCTTTTCTTGAACCTTTTTCTTTGGCAATGTATTTAGAGAAACCCTGGGCTTTGCTCTTTCTTTTTTCTTGTTAACATCATCTGCAACTGAGTTTTGGCTTCCCTAACTCCACACTGCACACCTGGGCAATGTCCCTTTATTTCCACCTTCTGTATGCCTCGTTTTTGCATTTGAGCTCAGTCAGGCAATCACTGCCCAGACCTTGCTGGCTTTCTGCCATATTTACCTGACCTTCTGCAAGGATCAGGTTGCTTTTGCACTCTGAGAATCTTGTTTCCTGAAGATCAATTATCTGTCCTGGGCTCCTTTGCCCCTCTGAGCAATTTCCCATTGAATCTTTCCAAGCAGATCCCTTGACAAGCCCAAAACTTCTCTCTTGAAGAATGTCTCTCTAATTCTTCTACCCTTCTACCTCTCACTCACTCAAGGTACACTCTCTCCAATTCTCCAGCATTCACAACAGCCTAGTCTGCCATTAACCTTCACAGTTCTGGCCAGCTTTGGGGTCAGTAAATCTAGTGGCACACATCATCTTGTTGGTTTGTGGAGCATGTAAGTCAATAAATTGTCTTTTACATTCTTCAAAAATCACCTGGGTTAACTGTATTCAGACATGTTGCCTTTGCAGGATGTGCTGAAGTGGTTATTTCTCCCTATGAAAACAAATGCCTGCAGGTGTGAGATTTACTTTGCTGTTTATACAAGGCTTGCTAAACAGATGCTATCCCACTGTTAATGAAATCTGGACATTTATTTAATGTCAACAAAAATGCACAATTAGATGTTTGATAATTACTAGCTTTTTCTGAGATGATATTTCAGACCAAATAGTAAAAGTTACTATAAATTGTAGACTAGTGAAATGAAGTAAGCATCATAGAATTAGTTTTTAAAGAATTGATACAGTCTAATTGAAAATTATTATTTATCTAAAAGAATCCGAAGTTTTGTTCTAAGTGCAAATGAAACCACACATGATTCAAAGTAAATTTAAAAATATTCTTTAAAGAACATACAAATTAGGAAGATAATACAGAGAGAATAATAATGAGAAACTATGGTACTATATTCCACACTCCTACTTTGATATATATACTTCTGTCTCTCTCTTTCTCTCTCTTTATATATATATATATGTACAGAGAGAGAGAGAGAGGAGAGAGAGGTAAACAAACAGTAAGGTCCTTAACATACACTGTCTAATGATAAAAAAAAATCTGTGAAACAACTCTACTTATTTGCATTGTCTGAAAATTATGACCCAGATTTTTATTCCTATTTGAAAGTTGTACAGAGATGATAGTGTTTGCAACGATTATGTCATTTATTTTCCTTTGGTCTGGACTTGCTTTGTGACATCAATTCATTTTATTCATTGACTAACATAATATTTATGGCAATGTGAGAGCTAAAATTAAAAAAAAATAAATGGGATTTGAAAGTCTTTAATATATAAGGGCCAATAATGCACTATAAATACGTGGCTACTATAAATAATTATGATTCACATGGCAGGAATTATCTTCCCAACCTTATACAAAGGTACAAAGGAAGACAGAGGCAATATGACAGACAAAACTGCCCTTGAAGAGGTGGAAAAAAATACAGATAATACAATAGTCTCAGTCTGGTTTAAAGTTATAAAACTTATCCTGTATGCTTCGGGAGTCTTTTGGTAGATGTCACTGAAGTGATTTAAGAAATAAAATACATCATATATTGGCAAAGAAATATGTCAAATTATTTTATATTCAAACTGTTATGAAACATTTCTAAAAAGAGAAGTATGGAAGTAAGATCACAAAGTACAGCAACTGCATTCTTATTTATTAAATATATTTTTTAAATACTGAAAAATACACAGTGAAGTTTTTGGGAATTTCTAAACCGGTCCATCAGGTTAGTAATTTAAATCCATAAACACTTAATACACATCAATAATACTCTAAGTAAAAACATAGCTTAAATGCTGAACACAAATACAATTCTTTCCTTTAGAAAAGGATTTCAAATAGCTAATCTGCTTTAACAGATGCATCGTAGAAATATCTTTCTCGAAATATCTTTGCAAAACTGATAAGACTATTTTGAATAATGTATTTCACCTCTAGTTCTGAAAAGAAATTTACATCAGAAGACACATATATTGTCAGTCCTCACATCCAGTTTAAAGCCATTCTTATACTCATTTTGCAGAAAATTAGTTTTTTATGTAACAAAAGATGATACACATGCATGCATGTGCAAACACATAAAGGTCTTTTCTCAGATGGAATGAAGGCTATATTGCATCTATTTTTTATATCACAAAACACTATTCATATCTTTAGTTTTCATATCTTTATTTCTAAATGAATTCTGCACATAAATTTTAATATTAAGATGAATTGGATTTTTTTTTGTTCAACAATCTCTGGCATAGCAAATAATGACAGTTATGCCCATGCTGAAAAATTGTTCCACAGCTATTAATATGTTCAGTTGAATATTGAAATATTAGAGGTAAAATGTTGAAACACAAAAATAAGTTTAAAAAACTATGGAGGGTGGATGGAAAGGTAATTGTCACCAGTGGTACTAGAAGGATTGCTGCAGTTTTAACATCACCATTACAGTAGTTTAAGTATGATACAACATTATCTCTGTATCAAACTTAAGGTGTGTGAGAGCAAAATGCTACTGCAGCTGTTAGAAGAAGACATGGAAAGAACATAAGATTTAAATTAAGCACATGTACAAGATATTTGAATAATATAGGTTTTATGTACTTATGACTATTTTTGCTGGTTTGACTAATATATGAATGATCAACTGATTGATTTTTACACTTTCCTTGTTGACTCATGAGGTAAATATGTGGAAATATAATACTACTTGAAACAGTAAAACCTCAAAAAATTACTCTAACATTTTGAAATAATTTTTTAAAAAGTAGCTAGAAGTATCTTACTGTATCTTAGTGGAACAATGCATTTTCTGAACCAAATTTTCAAAACCTTCTCTTTCAAATATTTTATTTTCTTTCTTTTCCTGCCAATATTTAGAGCATAATTATTCGTGTACTTAGCAGTTCTAAGTGATTACTTTTTCCTGAATAATTAACTTTAGGACAATATAGATTATTGCCAATGAAATCCCTTTGCAAATCTAAGTCATTGAGTCCCTAGAGATATTTCTAAGGAGGCCAAATCAGAAGATGGTTGATTAGTTGTGAATTCTTAGGGATGGCAATCTCAAATATACTTGTAATGGATTATATGTTTGCCCATATACACTGAACATTAGCTATGAATTTTTGATTCAATTTTTCAGTTTTACGGTAATACTATTCAGAGAAAACAGAGGAAAAAAATAGATTTCTGAAGCAATAAAGCTCTTAGCCTGTGTGGCACTATGACTGAAATAAAAGTAACTGCTAATTGCTGTCTTTTCACAATTACTTTCAGAAATATTAGCTACAAATTATTCAAGAACATTTGAGAAATATTCATATATGTACTGCCAGGGGCTGCCTGGGGTATCTGGTCATAGAAATTTCAGTTCTTCCAAAAGTGGCTGAAAAGCAATTAACTTTTAATATGGAAAGTTGGTTTAAACCAAACTAAACTAAACCAAACCAATGAAAACAAACAGAAACAATAAAGGGAATTTCCATGATCACTGAAAGGTTTGCTGTTCTCATGTATGAAAGATTGGCTTATAAAGCTGTGGCCAGGTGTATATAAAAGTATTTATATCTAGGCCCAGACTGAAAGTTATATAGCCTGTACTTAGGCTTTGTAATTTACTTTGTAAATTTTGGGTTTAGAAAACTAGGAATCATAATAAAAGCCTAAATTACTTAATGATTCAATGATAAACAAATTTTGCTAAAATAAATACTTTATATGGTATCAAAATTACTCGAACCCAAAATTAATCTAATATTTCCATTAAAAGTTCATTAAAACTGCATATGTATTCACTATGTGCAACTCCCTTTTACAGTAAGTTGTCCTCTTACAAAGCTGAACAGAAAAGATCCCTAAACAGTTTTATATTCAGCGTTTGTCCAATGAATCATATATTACTTTAGACAGTCTGAAATGTGTTCTTAGGCAGTTGATAAACAAATACTGACAATATTTTTTCCTTTTGTCTAACTGATGATTAACTGAAAGGAAATTATTCATTTTGACATGCTTTAGGTTCGTAGTTATCAAGATTTTAAGTGACAAATGTTACCCAGTTACTTAAGCATGTCTGCAATAGTAGTATTTGAATAACTATTATTTTTATGCAGTATCTCTTAACTATTTTAAAATATTGCAGTAACTTTTACAGTTGCTGATAAGTTTCTGTGAAGGATTAGGTCATGTAATTGGGTTATGCTTCCGCAAAGGCTGTTAACTCTTTTAGCTGCAGAAGGAAGTAAGGGCAACAAAGGTCAACAAGGCCAAATTTTCTGGTTGCCCTGGAATCCAATTTCATGCTTAGATAGTACACAGCACAGCAGGATTGCCTGAGGGAGCCTTTCTGTAGCCCAGGAAATATGATGTTTTGTCATTGCTTGTAAAAAGCCTCAGGCTTTGAATTGACCTGGCAGTGCTGTCTCTCAGGACTCGCTTGCACTTGCTTTGTCCTGAGCTGATGTTACCTTGCTTTCCTTGTGTTGGTAATTGTCTCACAATCTGGTAACTATTGCCTAAATCTGCTTCAGATTATATAGCAGTAACAAATAACCATTTTATATGAGGGGAATTGCTGGTGACAACAGCATTAAATGTGGTGTTGAAGAGTGTGCATATAAGGTGACATAAGCAGTTCCAGCTCATGAAAACAGAACACAGTGGTCAAAAGCTGATCAATACAGGAGCACAACTGTGTGAGCCAGCTAAAACTAACTTCAGAGAAAAAGTAGAGAACAGAAAAATTGAAGCCCAAGGCAGAACTCCCCAGCATTAACAATACATGTATTTTGGCAGAAAGCTCAGGACACTGATGGGTTGTTTTAGCCCCCCCCCACTTCCAGCTAAGAAGACTGATGCTCTTGACCTTAGTACCCAGTGAGAGGAAAGGGTAACATAACAGACAGGAATATATAATAGGAAGGTGATATTTATTAACTTCTTGTAATGACTCAGTGTTCTCTCTATTCATTTTAGTTTTTACTGAGTGAGTGTTACTGTTATTAAAATTTTAACTGTAACTATTTCCTGCATTATTTTTAGATTTCTGAAAAATTATCAGGAAATAAATTCTTAACCCCGTATGTAGCATGTATGACCTTTTGTCCTGAAGAAGACTCTCAAGAGTGTTTCTTACCTCTGTTCCATGAAAGAGTTTTCTATGTCTTCTTTTTAGAACTGTGGTGATTCTCACAGCTCCCAGACATCAATTTTTTGTATACTCCTGAAGTTTGGTAATCTTGTTGACTTAAATTGTTATATAACTTCTGAAATAGAGAAAAAAAGAAAGTACAAGTCAGGCAGTACCCAAGTGGGCATAAGAAAGTTATTACTACTTTATGCAGAAGACACCTTTAATTCAGTAAAAAAAAGTCAATTTACAAATTAAGTGGAACCCAAATTAAAAGCTAATTAAAGACTTTGAGTTGAGAGATTCAATAAGAGTAATGCAGTTTTCTTTTTTCTCTAGGAAATGCACTCTAGTGATAAACAAGATACACTTCACCATAAAATTGGTTTAGTAAAGCTTATCTTGTTCTTTATCTGGTATGAGTGCAGTCCAGTAGCAGCTCTTTTTACACAGGAAGGAAGAGATTAACATGTCCTTCTCTACTGACTGATTTAAAAATGAAACAAAACTTAATATCTCAGAGTGAGAACATTCCTACTTGGTCACAATCTTAACTGCTGTAAATTGAGTTAGTTTCAGAATCGATGAGCTATACCACCAGTCTCTAATCTATATCTCAGGTAATTTTGTAAAGCTATTATGTGTAAAAAACTCAGAAACTTTTCCAAACTGTGTTTACAGGGTTATTTGGTTTAAACATAAGTTAAACAGACATTTCATCAAACAGTTGTTAATCACTCCTTTCTTTAACTGCGTAAACCAAACCAGATTTTCAATAAAGCTTATATTTCTTTAGTATTTTCCAAATAATGGCTTTAAAGGCTTTTGTTTTAGTTATAATGTTACAATGTTTATATAAGGAAAAATTTATTTCCATAGTCTCAGGAATTTTAGTTCTGTATTTTTAAGAGTAAGCATAGCTTGCTTATACTGTCAAATAGTGAACCAGTTTGTTTGCCATAAAAGTGCATATCCTTAGTGGGTGCTTGTAATAAGGCAGCTACTCTGCTCTTCAGTTCTCTTCCCATTGTTCTGTGGATTTGACATTGCTCCAGTGTCCCCCTGGAAAAAGTAGATTTTTTCATTCAAAGGATAATAAAACTTCAATATAAATAACTCCTTGTCTCAGCTAACTTCAACACTCAAAATTATGCAAAGGTGGTGGCATATGAAAACCCTTCACCAACCACATTAAAATATTCCATTCCACTGTAGTAATCTGAATATCTTTCAATTCCTTAAGTCTTAATACAGTCAGGATAGAGAAAGAAACTTCACATTTTTGAATAAATTAAACATAAAAAATCTGTGTGCCATAACCAGCCTACAGAATTGTGTTGGTATTCATCTCATCTAACTTCAACTAATTAAAAGTTCAATGCATCCTCTAAATGGTTTTAATGCCCCTTATAAATTAATGAGAATTAAGAAGATTCCAAAGGTTACTTGCTGTACATAAGCCATCTGAGGATACTGTGGGGGTGACTATCCCTTTTTACTGTCCCTAGAGGTAAGACAAGGACAGAATTTTCAGCTTTTTGATCAGGACTAGATGGGATGCCTTTAATTTTAACATACACTATCAAATAATGAGATTTGGACACACTGTTAGCTGAGTAAAAAACACATTCTTCTCTAAAAGCATAATTTTCTTCAAGGCAAAATAAAGCAAAGATCACACAGAATTTCTTCCATCGATGAAGGTAAAACTTGTGTTTGAGGGACATGCTGCAGTGATCCTCATTGGAAGATGGTTTTACATCAAAGGGCTCATGACCCATATGACAGGCCCAGGCTTGTGCTGTGCTTTGCTGTGCTGAGCTGGATGTACAGCCTGGCTTTCAGGACCTTGCTATGCTGAGCAAATCCCTTGTCTGCAGAAAAAAGTTGGCCAGTAACAGAGGAGCTGCAGGCGCCACAATTATGTTACCTTTGTGGCCTTGTCTTTACCTGGTACTGCAGCAAGTTCTCATGCAAACATCCCTTCTGTTTGATAGTTGAAATGAGTAATAGTGTTTGAAGAAAAAATTGAAGAAAAATTGGAAGAAAATTCTGTGACAGCTTGAAGAACCAAAAGGAAGTAACCCTCTCCACAAATGGGGTCTTCATGGTGTGCTGCCTGTGGATTGGAGATGTTCAATGATGCATTCCTCAAGGTTCTCACCACTGAAAGAAATAAGTGTTTATATTATTCTCTCTTCCTTTATAATGCTAGCTATAATAAATACACCTCCTGGTGTAAAACAGATGATCAAAATTTTATTGTATAAACACAAATAAAAAAGACATTGTCTAAAAATTTGGAAATGTTCAAGAAAGTATTCAAGACATTTTCATTTCCGAGAAACATAAAGTTCTTATACTATATCTTACCATTGCATTGTCTGAATATTTTTCAAGTTGTGTGTTAAATAGGATATATAATAAAAAATAACAAATTGTTATTTCTCCTGTGTAAGAAAGAAAAATAGGTCTGCAGATTAAGTTTTTCAATATGTACTGTTTTCTATCTGCATAAAAAGGTTATCTTTATGAAAAGATGCCAAAACAGCATTCTTCATATTTGCTGAGGTTTCTGGCACCTTTTTGACTCCCTGCAGAGGTTCTTACCTTCATCATCTGCACAGAGAATTACCCTTCTGTAATAAAAAAATTACTCTTCTGGATAAAAAAATATCTGTTGACTCAAGGAACAATGCTGACTGCTCTGATTATCTCTTGAGAGACTTAGGTTGCTATTTTGAGTAGTGTTTGATCTGTTAATTGAACACAGAGCATTATATTTGATGTATCTGTAATACCATCCACTACTGAGAAGTACATTGCAAGGGTTTTCAGAGACCTGATGACTTCATTTTTAAATGAAGTCAGTTGGTTTTATTCATAGTGCAGGAAAAAAAATACACATACAACCAAATGAACACACCTACAACCAAAACAAGGTCATTTGCCTCTCAAATCTTCTCAGTGAACTCGTGACAGTGGAGGAAAAACAAGAGAGTCCTCTGTGACTGACAAAATGACATTTTCTTGTGTACATACCTGGCCTGTTCTGTGTCTCAGCTATGGCCCTTTTTAGGGCAAAAGAGTAAAGAAAATTATAGGAGGTTGGTTGAGTAATAAGTGAAATGAAGTATAAAATTGCTCAGTATGTTGGCTATAAAGGCTTTAATGCTAATCCTATTATTTCTCTGCTCCAGTTGTTAAAAATTTGAGATTTATTTAGCTCATTATCTGAGTTTAGAGTTGCTTTCACTAAAATTGAAGACATTAGAGTTTTACTATCACAAATACTGAATTTTCTTAGGCCTTTCTCTATATTCAATGGGACGATAATTTCAGTTGATAATTAGATAATCTCTGTTGAATTTTCAATCCTAATTGCTGAACTAGTTTTGTTTTAGCCTGCTTTATAAGTAGATATTTAGGCATGGATTATCTCAGTCTAAACACATAAATTTCTGACCATTTTCTGCTTTATTTTCAGGAGTTGCTGTGACTATTTTAGAGAGAAGCAAAACATAAATTAATTTAGGTCATCTCTTCTTTAACTGCACAGTATTTTCAACCTTCTGTGAAAGTACAGTTTATAAAGTCAGATTTAGAATGAAATAGGAGATGATAAAAGAGCGTGTATAGTTGCCATCTCTAAAAGTTTTTTCCCAAGGGCATATGGATTTGTATGGATTTAAATTAGTTGGATTAATGCATAGATTGAAGGAGAAGAGGCCTTAGCAAAAGGATAAACCAGATCTTAGACACTTGCTGAGATGATGTGGCAGAGATCTTTGATAAGAGATAAGAATGGTAACAGGCTAAAGACTAACACAGAGAATCTCACTTCATTGAAATAGTGGTAATTTAAAGAAAAGAGAGAATTATTGAAGCCAACCCAGAGTGATCATCTTCAATACACCTTAGCTCATGCCACATGAAAATGACAAATATTTGAGACTTTAGATGCAGCATGTCTGAATATATTGCTACAGTAAAAATCTCACTCCGATGAGATAAGAGATAAACTAAACTTATCTCTTTAGAGCTGTAATCATAGGTTAAAATATGACCTATTAAAAGCTAAAATTAACCCAAAATTTTACTGTATAGTTACACTAAAAATGTTAAATTGCTTAATTGTAATTATAGTACTAAATTTGGCATGTAAATTAAACTTTTTTAACAGTTAAATTCCTCTAGATGGTGATTATGATGTTTTTATTACTATTACTATTAGTTAACTGTTGTTATTTTTATTTATGCTTCCCTGTCACATTCAATTTTTCTAAAGAGAAAGAAATGTCATAGCTTTTATTCAACCCCTCCATTACATACTGAGTTTTAAGCCTTTCAGAATTTGTGAAGCTGTGCATCAGAGAAAGTTTCACCTCAAACATAGGTTCCTGGCAAAATATACATGCATACTATTATATATGACTGAGCTATATTGTTATACAAATCTGCACAGAAAAAATGCACAATAGAGATCACTTTTATTATTCCACACTATCATATTTTAATTTGAAATTATGTAGCAGAGCTTCATAATATATTTTACAGAGCTTCTTGCAATGTATATTTATCATAATTATTTAAAAAAGAAGATGCTGACTTAAATCAGTGAAGTAAACAAATTCACTTTGAGAAGCTAGTTAGACTTTTTTTCTACTAGAAATTTTGAGGACTTGATAGCAACCAGAAAAGAGGTAGCATATTATTTTCTTACTGTTATTATATCTAAATTGGTTAAATTGCTGCTGAATAGAGTGAAACATACAAGCTCTGTAATGGAATGTTTTGAAGTAGACTTTTATGCAGTGTTGAAACTAGAACACTAAAATTAATAAGGCAACTCTTTCTTTATGCGAAGTTCTTTATCCATAAACTTTATGCGAAGTTTTGTTATTTTGTTTATCTGCTGTTGATAAAAGTTGATAAACTCTTGAATAATTTTCTTCAGGACAATTACTAACAGCGGAAAACATTTTACGGGGAGGGGTGGACAGAGAACAGAGAGAGAGAGAGAAAGAGATGAGGAGAGATGTAAATTTCATACAATATTTATAATTTCTGATTTTTTTTTTTTATTATCTAGAAATGGGTTGACGCTAGCTAGCAATTAAGTGCTCACAAGCTGCTCACTTAGTCACATTCCTCTTAATGGGATGCTGGACAGAATAGGAACAATGAAAGTGAGAAAACTCTTGTAGGTCAGGATAAATTCAGTTTAATAAATGGAGGGGAAAAAAAATCCCAAAACAGTAAAACAAAATCAGTCTGTCACCACCTTCTAAGAGCAGACCATTGCTAGGCCAGTCTTGGAGTAAAGCCTGGTTGGGAAATGCTCCTGGCCAGTCCCTCCACATTTTTATTGCTGAGCATGACACTACACAGTATGGAATATTCCTTTGGGTCAGCTGGGTCAGCCGTTTTGGCTGTGTTCCTTCCCAGCCACTTGCCCACCCCCAGCCTCCTTGTTGGTGGATAGAATGAGGAACAGCAAAGTCATTGATGTTGTGCAGTGTTCAGCAATAACTAAAAGACAGATTTCTTATCAACACTGGTGTAATCACAAATCTAAACCGCAGACTCATATGGCTGCTTATGAATAAAATTTGTTGTCTCAAAGCAAGAGCCAGTACAAAGGCTTATGTTGAATAACGCAATGGCAGCAGCTTGACAGCACATAAAAGTGAAATAAAATGGAGAAATACTGGTGAGCTTGGCTCATAACAGGCAGTTAATAGAAGGTGTGCTACTGAAATCTATAAAAAGGGAGGTAAAATATTTATTCAGGGCATACAGCAATGACTATTGGTCTCATCAAACAAAGGACTGAAGAAAAAACAGGAAAAAAAATAGCAACGGTGCTTCTTTTGTGTGTTCCAAGAAGCAAGTGCTGTTGTTGATTTTCTGCACAGTTTGGTTTATACAAGACCAGATGAGAAATTTTTACTTAATTACATTTTTCAAGCCATCTGTTTGCTTTCTTAAATAAATATGTGTCTGAATATCACAAGGATTGTTGACAAAGCTACATTTAGAAGGACCTTCAAGACATTACTGTCATTGCACCGCTGTTTTTTCACACAAGTAACTACAGAATCAGTAGATTGTATCAATTTAACATAACATTAAAATCAGATAATCAAAACCCAACCAAATTACCTTTTACAGAGAGAAACAGACACTTCCTGAGGGCAACTCATCTAATCTTAGATGCATACTACGACATGTATCAAATGAACCTCTCCCTGAAGGCACAGATAATAATTATTCTTTGCTCTTCTGCAGGTAGAGTGACTAAGACTACAACTTGGAACTGTTCCATGTTTGGTATTTACATAAGTTATAGCTCTTCCTACTTCATATAGAAATGCATATGCAAATCCTGCAGTTAACTTGAATATCAAAATTGATCAAAGATAACAATATACTTGTCGCTTACAAATCAGCATAGCTCTGTTGCCTCAAAAGGGAGCTATGTTGACTTAGTTAAATACAGACATCTAAATGTTGGAGATACAAGTTATGTGAAATGATTTGCATCTCATGCTTTTAAAGTCAGAAAGATTAATCTGGCATTTCTCATTTTGGGGGCTTCACTGAACAGCTGTTACGTCTACTACAGGCCTTATTTTCAGGAATTTGTGACTCACATAAAAGAATAACTGCAAAAAAACAATCAATTATATTATCATTTGTTGCAAATTCCATGGATTCTTTAATTTATTCATGTAGCAGATAATTTGCCATTGAAGACTGACAGACATGCCAAGTTGAGCAAAATTATAACTTACTTCCCCACTATGAAGCTCTTCGCAAGGCTAAACAAAAGCCTATTTTAAGGTTTGTGTGGGGAGTAGTGCTAGTAGATAGGATTTGCTTATTTCCACAAGAACAGTTACTGGGAACAATTTAAAATTTTGTTGTCAAAAGAATAGCTTTTCCTTCAGCTCTATACCTGTGTGCATTATTGTTACGGATACATTTAGAAGTATTTAGGACTTTTTAAAATACTTTTTGAAGTTCTGGACCAAGAAATTAATATGTGTGCCTCATGAAGTTTTCAAGCAGATCAAGGTATTTCAACAAAATGTCACAGAAAACTCACAATGATTCTAAAGTGAAGATCATCCTGCATTGGGCTATTCTGATTCCACAAAACATAGGTGAACTTACTGAGAGTTGCTGGTTATGTAGGTGACTTACCATTTCAGTTGGAAATTGAAAGAGTATGATTTATTTTTCTGTCTTTTCCAGGCTTAAAAATGAAAGCTGTATTACGAAGAGCTTCAGTAAAACTATAAAAGGTGCCATTAGCCAGAAAAAAATTCAGTATGCAGCATCTTGGTTTTGTGTATTTCATTAGATTGTAGTATAATCTTATTATCTTCATATACATTCTATCATTCAGTGAAATTAGTATGTAAATATCGATACTTTTTGTGATTGATACAGAGGATTATAAATATGTTAGCTAGTATAAACTTCGTGAAAGATTTTAATGGAAACAGCTATTTCAGAAATAATAAAAGTGTATGTAAATTTTGCCAATAATGTTCATGAAGTGTAGAACTGCATCAAAACTATTTATCTATAAATGCAAATAAGTTTGAAGATTTGATGACACATATTAAAATGCAAATAATAACATTTTAAAGTCATTTTTGAAGGTGAAGGTTTGAATTTTCATCTTTCTCCTTCCTTCTCCTCCTTTTTTGTCTCGCTCCTGGTAGAACAGAAGAGGAATGATTTAGTTTTTCATGGTGACTTCCTTGGAAAGCATTATTACTCACTGGTGTACAGCTTCAGTACATGACTGTCTAAGTGAAGGCATTTCCATCACAGTGTTCTCTCCTTGAAGAGTGACTACCATAGAATATTATTGATTTGCTTAGTGTATGATGATTCAGAGGTTAGACAGCTCAGAGTACAGCTGTTTTAGAAACTTCATGTCAAATAAACTTAAATATGATTCTCTAGATGAAAAACTCAGGCATTTTCTGCCCCCTAGTGAAAGTGCAATCTTTATGGTTTTATTTCGTTTGTATGGAAGTTATTTCTTTTTGACCTCAAACCAAAGAAATACAAATCAAGAAAAAAAATGTGCAATTGTTACACATAATATAAAAGCTTATTTTCAAAAATATATTTGTCAAAAATAATGCACAGGCACAGCCTTGTTTTCCACACTTGAAGTAAATTCAAAAAATATAGCATTAAAGAAAAGCCTCAAATATTTGGGGTTTTTTTTGTTATTCAGCTCAGTGTTTGGTAATAAAAGCCAGATATCTGCATTATTTCACCAAGAAACATAATTTCTCTTTTGTATTTTCATAAAAGTTTCCCAGAGAGAACTAGCACTTTGACTGGAGAGTGATTTATCCATTAATATCCACACCCAGGATAGGAAGGAACCTAAAAGTCAAGGAAAATCTTTCTGATTCAGAGGTAAGGTGCATTTCACACCAGCTGGGTAAATTTTGCATTGGCTGTCATTCAGGCTTCAGGAGAGTGACGCTGGATCAGGGGCAGCTGTCATCTGTATGGTTATGGTTTGAGCTCTATCACGCGGCAAGAACAAGGCCAATGCAAATGCAGGAGTTTGCACCTGCAGCTCAGTACAGGCACCACCGTTTCTGCGTCAGTGGCTCTCACTTTAGGAGCCCATCTTCCAGGTTTAGTTTCTTAGCAGGCTGGCCAGAAGCATCTGGGATAGAAGCACCTTGAGAAAGTAGAGAAGCTGCAAAACTGGGATTAAAGAAGCTGCATACATTCAGTCAATAAATGTTGGGTTTAGGTTAAAGAAGTCAAATGTCTCTTGGAACTCCTGCTAAGCCCTCATTTGTTCTAAAATGTCTCTTCCAAGTCATGCAAAAGAAAGACAGAATTCATTGTCTTCTGTATGCCAGCTAAGCACTGAAACTTTTGTATTATTGACAGTCCATGGTATCGATTTGCGAAGTGCCTTTTGCATGTAGCACAACTCCAAAATTTTTAATGCAATAATTTTATTTTTGGAAATGCAATTCTTATTTTCAAGCCAACCCATGGCAATGTGGATGTTAAAATGAAGTGAAAGCAAAATATTCAAAACTTGTTAATGTGTTTCAAAACCTCCTTAACATTATGATTATTAAAGCCTTTGTTTCTGCAATAGTATTTTCTTTGACTGGGTCACACAATTATCCAAAAAAGAGAGTAATACATAAAGCTGATAGATCTCTGCAAGTCTTTACAGGGCAAACAGCTGAGTTCCATAAAACTTCAATTCAAAAAGGTCAACAAGGCAAACAGAGCAATTCAGAGCCTCACAAATCACAAGTTCTTGCCATCATGCTCCTTGTTCTAGGAGCAAGAGATTAATATAAACTTAAACCTTTCTGTTACAGTGATAAACAATAGTAAACTCTTCACCTCCTTTCATTACTATTGTAGTGATGCCAATTTTGATCTCAGAGGAAGTTATGAAAGTGTAGGAAGGACTGATGAGAGACCTGTGAGAGACTGGAATGCTGATGCAAGGTGCAAGCTGATGATGTGCTCTACTCTTAGGTGCACAGCCACCACCTCAGGCTACAGCTTGGTGATGAACAGGATAAGGAAAGAGTCTAAGGCAGATCCTGGGAAGTGGGGTAATGCTTTTTATCATGCCTAAGTCCTTGCACAGATGTCTCAGTTGTGAAAACTCCCCTCTGGGAAAACACTGTGACATTCACCATAGCCTATGCACCCCATAGCCTATGCACCCCATAGCCTATGCACCCCTTCTCATGGGCCATAATTGGCTCAACTGCACTGGCATGAGAGGCAGCTGTAAAATCTTAAACCATAAAAGATTCCTGAAGCGTCCTGTGATTCACATCATTACATCATTCAGTGTGAAAGTCCCTGTCCCAGGGGAGGTACCTGGGCATTCCCACTTGAACATGAACTCCATCAAGTATTTCTGACATTGTCATCACAGATATTAAACACAAATAAAAGTAAACAAAAAGCCCAGTACCACCACACAAAATGTAATAAACCTTCACAAATCTAATAAATAATCTCTTAGAAATGAAATTTCCATTGCCGTTCATTGTAGTGTCAGTAAAGGGCCATTGGATCATACCTGTCCTTTGTATGGGGAACAAAAAATCTGCCAGATTACCATAAAGTACCTGGACTTTCATGCAGTCCTCAATAAAAAATATTAATGCAATAAAAAAACCCTTTATTCTGTAAACATTTTTAAAACACTTTTGCAGTGTTAAACTGTTAAAGGTGTTTAGCAAAATTCCCACAAATCTCAGTGAAAATCAGTAAAGACCTCAAAATGATAGTGTAATGTGTTTATAGATCATAGAGCAGATTTCAGGCTATTAGGTAGCTGTAATAGCTAATGTATTTTTCCAAGATTTACTCTTGAATATCTTTTCAAAATGTACTAAGGTTTGGTTTTTTTTTTTTCTCAGCTTCTTCTTAAAGGATATTTTTTTTTAAGTGAAAAGCAAGAGAATCCCAGCTGTAAAGTAGCAGATAATTCTCATAAATTCTGTCAAAATTGCAGCAGTCTATTGGTTTGGAATACATAATTTTCTCTTGTAGATGCGTTTGACCCTAATATATACATGCTCAGAGGAG
>NW_005054327.1:144813-148097 GCF_000277835.1 Geospiza fortis | reverse complement strand
AAACAGTGTGTCAGCAATGAGTACTTATCTATGCCACAGAAGTCTTGGTGACTTCTAAGCACTTAAGGCAACAAATGCTTTGAAATGGCATGGGTTTTTTCACTTCAGACTTTCTCTGTATTCACAAAAAAAATTCCAAACAGAATACAAAGCTTAAGGGGAAGAGGACAGGAGGACATAAGGAAATGGAGTAATGAGGAAGTCTCTTTTTTAATCTATATCTTGGAGTACACTTTTCTGATTCCCCTTTGTATTTTCTCTTGCTGGAGATTGTAGTAGGGACACTTTTCCTCACTGTGTACTACCAATGAAATATGGTTTCTGTTAGCTTTGGGCAACATAATGAATAATAACTTAATACAAATAAAATGTTACTGAAATAATAGAGAGCACAGTATGGACCTAAGATGCAAGACCTACTGATTATTCTAAGGATAGATTTCTGCTGGTTTCTAATGTATTATTTTACTTCACTGTTCTTGTTCTATTTCTGCAGTGTATATATCAGTCGTTTAATGGAATATTTTAATTCATTTCTCAGCAAGACTAAATCCATCCAGTGTGAAACATCATCTTAAGCTCAGACTGAATACTGTTAACCAGTGGGAATGTTTCACTTTTGTATTTGATCTGTAAATGAAAATTAATGAATAATAATAATAGTGTCCATTCCTTTCAAATAACAAACTAAAAATGCTACATTCAGATTAAGAACCAGTGCAGATGGGACCATCTCTCAATCCCTTGTGGAAATGACTCTTCACTTCAGTCATAGCCAAGTGCATAAATTTGAGGGGAGAACAGGAGGGAGTGAAATTCAGCTTTCGTGTCTCCCCTCCAGAGACTCTGCCTTCATCTAGTTCCTTGTCCTTTGCTTTCTAGCCTAAAGACTGTATCTCTCTATTTCAGTCTGTTCCTTCAGAGTTCAGTATGGGATCTGTTTCCTGACACATGATCGCTGCAGAATAGTTCAAAGAAATTAAAATCCCCATTGTCACTTTGAGTACAGTTTACTTCCCTGCCTCTGAAACCTTCAGGTCAAAGCCAAAGTGAATTGACTTTTTCTTAACCCTTGCTTGCTCTCTCAGAAAGACATTAATAACCAAACCACAAGAAAGATACACTTTCTTGAAGGACTTAAGATTTTTTTTTTCCTAAAATTATATTTATAAGCTTTTATTTTATGTTGAGGAGATCTTTAATATACACACATAAGTTTAAAAAATTTAAGGTACCAAAATTTAGAGCTATAAAAACATATATGTGTTCAGGTATTTTTTTGAGTTTTGTAGTACTGGCTTGTAAAGTGGTCCTAGATTATCCTTCATCATTGAATTCTGCAAGTCTAAAACTGCAATCCATTTATCTTTTAACTTTTTCTTAGGATACACAGAAATAAGCGAAGATAGGAACTTCTCATCCATACAGAGATATTTCTTTTCAGGTATCTTTCCCTTAAGTACCCATAAAAGTTTGTAAAGTACTATAATGTATTCAGGTTAAAAATTAAAATTCACTTAGTCTATCTAGCTGTAGTGTGTGACACTCTTTGAAGGTTATTTTCTGGTGGGGTACATTTCTGTTAGGGAAAATGTAGAAATATCTATATGGACACAAAACAGGGCAGCTGTGGCCATTCCATGTTTTTCTGAACAAAACAGAGATCCAGTTGTAGCCCTGCATATGCCCAGAGGAAGGCTCCTTGTGGCATTTTAGCTTCTCCCAAAGAAGATAAACTGCTTCAGCTAGACAGGCTGTTGGGATGTGCAGCTGTCGTGCAGGGCAGTGGCCAAGGTGAGAAACAAAGGTCACAAAATGTGCTTTACATCCCTTCAGCAGTTCCAGCTGAATTAACAACTTATATGATGAATTCAAAATGGCAGACTTCATATAGCAAAGTTTTATGTCACTTGTGATACAGATTACTCGGATTTAAAGTGACAATACAAGATCCAGGAGATAATAAAACTGACAAAATGTATTACTGAAACACACTGAAAGCACCTATGTTAGTAACTTAAATTTCACTTCTATGAAATCAATAGGCAAACTCCCAGAGAAACAAAGAGGAGAAAACCTTTAATGCTTTAAGTAAATGCTACTTAAGGTGGGGAAATTGAGTGATAATGTGGCTTTCATGTTTCTCCTTCCCTCACAAACAGAATCTATATCACTCCAATATGCTAGAAAAAATTTACAGAAATAACTAATCTGATCACATCTGGAAAAAAGCACAATGCTTTAAGTAGTGTTCTAAATCTCTATCTTTTTGTGAGGTAAGGAGAAAAAGAAGAAAATATTCAGTAGTTATACATGACTCATACGATTCTCAAAATTGGAGAAGTGATTCAAAGTATTTTTGGATCTTCACTGTTAAAAGACTTCCTGTCTTGATTAAATGAAATTTTGCTTTATTTTTTTTTCCTTATGGAGCAAGTAAAATAATTATATTCATAATTAAATTCATATTTCCTTCAAAGAATAGCCATTCTCAGCACTGATGGTTCTTCTGACTATTTCAGAGACAATTAAAAAATCCCTCCCGCTTCCTGCTCTACATTTAATCTTCTATTTCACAATGAGCTATTATGCTGAGGTACCATGGGGAAACAAACTTGGTGTCAGTGGTTACAAGATTATATGATATCTTTCCTAACCCAAATTATATAGAAACTTCAGCAATCAATCACAGATTTCTACTTAAATGAAAAAGAAATTAAAACAAACAAAAATTATATTAAAGACTATTACAAATATTTTTTGGTAACGTAAATTTAAAGAAGGCAAAATTACTGAATTTAGTAGTTTTGAAGATTATCTTGAAAGCATTTATTTTGAAGTCCAGAAACTAGCATTTTTTATTAAGTTCAGAGAAAGGACATGAACCTCTATGGAGTTAATCTAAGTCTTTACACATCACTGACATTTGAAGATACATTTTCTTTAACTGCAGTGACACTTTGTCACAGTTTCACATACCAAACTCCTTGCAGATTATCATTCTACAGAGATTTATTTATTTTGCTGTTGAATAGCAAAAGAGATGAATACTGCCAGAAAAATGAAAATGTGAAATGTCATTATATAAGGGATTCAGTAAGTATGTAGTAATCTGATTGGATGTGTTTGTCAACTTCGAACTAACAAAATATTTAGGAACAGCAACTCCCTCGGCCTTCCTGTGCCTTTAAACAAAGAAAAAACCCAAACAGAATGGCAGGAAATATCAAAGGTTGCTGGTGGCTTCTTGGGCAGTAAATGTTTCCTCACTGCAGCTCTGAGAA
>NW_005054327.1:105997-144803 GCF_000277835.1 Geospiza fortis | reverse complement strand
GCAGGAATGGTAAAAATTTGAATGTTGAGATGTTGTCTTGGTTCCAGGTAGGAGTGGTTTAACTTTTGTAATAGCCAGGATGGGTTATGCAAAGGTTATAATAGTTATAAAGATTATAAAGGTTAACAAAAAATAACCTAACAAAGGTTATTCTGTACCAAACCACAGCTTTGCTGGGAATAGGGTGAAGGGTCTCCTCTATTACCCTTGTAGGGTAATGCTGGTTGAGAGCAATAACATGTGGATTGTTTGCCTATCTTGTACACTTTGTTCTTAATATTGTTAATGTTACTCATTGCTTCCTCATCTCATCACTGTTTCCAGCAAATTGCTCTCATCTCAACCCATGAGTTTTACCTTTTGTGCCTCCAATTCTTTTCTCCAGCCACCGGCAGGGGAAGGGGGGAGCCCATGATTTGGAGAGTCTCCGTGGGAGCACTGAACTGGGGAGTACCATTCTTAAGCCATGACAGATGTGAAAGCTAGGATGAAGGTGTGTCAGGAAACCTACAATTTTTAATTGGAAGGGTTAATATGTTACATAAACTGCAGATGAAGTAGATGAATTAGTATCAGGTACATGCATTGGAATGTTTTTAATTTTTAACTGAATCATATAAACCCACATTTATCTGCTTGTTTAGATATTAAGAAAAAAAAGGTGGACCTTATAATAAATTTCCCTGGTTTTTTCCTTCATCAGTGCAGTCAACATGAGAGAACACTTGAATACTTCCTTAAATACCACATTTGTCAGAAATAGGTTGATGAATTATTCAGAGCCTTAATCCCCATTTGTAAATTTTTGTAAATTATGAGATTACACCATATTAAATCTTAAAAAACCAGCAGCTTGTGCCTGCAGGATGGCACAGACTTGATATTAAAAGGTATCTGGCTGTTACTTCCTTTTCCATGGTTGTCTTTTTCTTTTTTTTTTTTTTTTTTAAGCTATTTATTGGCTTCATGTATTGTAATAAATTCCTGTTGGGATCCTTCTTCTCCCTGGGAAAAATCTTCTATTTTACTTCTGAAGGTGACTCGGGATCCCCTCCCTAGTATTAAGATTTTTTTTTTTCCTCACAGAAGCCTGCAAGTCTCTAACAAATTCCCCATCTACCATTTAATACAGAAATTCTCTCACTTGTGCGCGTTGTTTTTATCATAGTGGAGCGTAATTTCTCCCAACCCCAACTCAGCAATAGGCCATCAAAGCAAGACAACTAGGCAGGATTCTTCCTTAACCATGTTTTTCCTTCTAACAAAATATTCAATGTACAAATTGTGTACACACAACTATGTGTACCTATAATGAGATATGGATATAAATATAGAGATAGAAATTAGATATAGATATAGATATAGATATAGATATAGATATAGATATAGATAGGAATATAGATAGAAATATAGGTATATATATAGATGTATGATATAAATATATAGATATATGATATAGATTTAGAGATATAGATATAGATATAGATATAGATATAGATATAGATGATATAGATATAGATATAGACATAGGTATAGATATATATACTGCAAAATTATTAATTGATTAGTTTTACTGCTCATCCTTACAAATAATATCTTAACCACTGGGTGGGTTGGGTGGCATGGAAGAAAGGAAAAAAACCTAAAGGCTAAATAAAAGAAATACTTACAAATGTCAGAGCATAAAAAAAAAGCAAATGCTTTGGCTGTGTTGTCCAGGATGAAGTCTCAACATTTAGAAATTTGGAAATGAAATCTCTTCAAAGTCTTTCTAACATTATAAGGGATAGCAATATACTGTTTTTTAGGAGGAAGTGGACTCAAAAATCTAGGATTCTTACAGAAAAAAAACAACATAAATTTAATAAGACTTCTGTAAAAAATCATAAGTCTTGACATATATTGATACTGCAAAGTGCTACAGAGACATTTGAGGTAATTTCTGCAGAACAGTTAAGTTTGCTTACTCAGAGGTCCTTGTTGCTTTGTTTAACATCATTGGTTTTGGTCGCAAGCCTAGCAGGATAGAAGGTTAGACTGGATAGCCATTTATTAATTCATTGGACACTTTAATTTTAATTTCCACAACAGATTAGATTCTCGAGGCAGAGCTGCTGATTTTGACAACTAGTAGTGTAAAAAAGTCAGTCTTAATATGTGCTGGGGATTAGGGAGTTTAAAAAGTCTTTTGAGGCTTCAGTTTTATAGAGGTGATGGAAGGCATAAATATAGTGCTGTTATCTGGACTAATTTTCCATTAAAGATTGCCTTCTTGGTCTGCATTTTTCAGGCCAGATGCCTAAAGGCGAAGGTAGGCAGACCCTCACCTGCACCCCCAAGTGTAAATGCCTGTGATTTTTTCAGTCTGATGGTAACTTAACACTGGTTCTGTCATCACAGGCAACATTAAACTCTGGAGTGTTTCTGGAAAGTCAGAAAAAGTGGAAAGATTTCCTGTATTCATCTACCATCAAACTTTTCCAATTGCAGCCCATGCAAGAGAAGCCCAGACCCCTGTCGAGTGACCATTTTCTGTGCATTGAAAGCTAGACCAAGAGGCATGGTCTCTCCAGTAAATTTATTCAGTGGCATCCAAAGGACCACATAGGAAAGAACTGTTTTTCTTTTCCAGTTCCTTGAAAGATGACTGATTGCTTTTTCATTCCTGGAAAAAAAATAAATTGAACTTGGAAGATTTGCATGGCCTATAGATAAAACCTTACAAAAGAAAGGCCTTGTAAAATCATGGTTCAGGCCTTGTTGCTTTGGCTGGGTACTGCTAACAGCCAGCCTGATAAGTTCCTGTGAGAAAGGAATTGCAACAGTGAGAATCAGCCTGCATAACAGTCTCTTTCTGTGGGAACCAGTTTGCACCTGTGAGGAGAAAGAGTCTACCGTGTGAAACATCTCCTTCCGAGGAGACAAGAATGCAAACATATCTAGAGAGGATAGTTTTTGATGGGCACGTACACTAGCCATTACCAGCCAATGAACTGAGTTGCAGTAAGTTACTAGCCAATTAGAATTAAACACAATGCCTTCTGATAACCATATAAATAAGAGCTCATATAAATATGAGAAGAATAAAGATTGGCGATGGTGGATAAAGAAATAGTTGTCTTTGTCTGTCTCTACTGCAACAGATTTCGAGTTCAAATCTTGAGTAAAATATGTAAGATTTTACCATGTGCTTTCTTTCCTGAAAAAAGGCAAAACATCTTCCCTTGCACAATAATCACTTTGCTCTTACGGACCTTGCAAAAGGAGAGGGCATTTAGCACCTGGGCTATGAGGGATTATGGCTGTAGGACCTTCATGCCTTCATGTCTTGCTGTCTTGCTCCTGTAGTCTGAGGAGGACAGACCACGTTCCTGCTCTACATAGCAACACTTCAGTTCACTACAGGTGACCTCATTGAAAAAGAAAAAGAAAAAAAATTCTATAGCTCTACTTCTGTGTGCTCTAGAGTCAGAGTTATATAAAGAGCGGGAAAAGACTGAAATGTGAAAGGTCTGAACCTGATTCCACTTAATGACCTTACATTTAAGAATTTTCCTCATGCTATCAATGTAGATAGGGCATGCCAGTGAGGAGTGACATATTTCAAAATATTTTAAAATGGTAGAGCAAGATTGCAAAACACCTATAGTGAATCTTGGGCAAGCAGGAGGCAGGAAAAATAGGAATCTGCTGCCAAGGCTCATGTCCAGGGATATGGAGGGAGAGTTGGAAAACATTAGGTGTTTCTCTGCAGCATCTTAGAAAGAACAGCTTACTGAAGCACTTATGTAAAGAAATGCTCCATAAACAGGGGCAATTGTTGTAGCCAGGTGGGGTTGGCCTCTTCTTCCAGGAAACCTGAAACAGGATGAGAGGACACAGTCTCAAGCTGTTCCAGGGAAGGTACAGGTTGGACATAAGGATTTCTTCACAGAAAGGGTAATTAGATATTGATTGCAGTGGGCTGCCCAGCGAGCTGGTGGAGTCACTGTCTCTGGAGATGTTTAAGGAAAGACAGGGTGTAGCATGCAGTGCCATGGTCTAGTTGACAAGGTGTTGTTTGGTTGAAGATTTGACTTGATGATCCCAAAAGTCTTTCCCCAATTGATTCTGTGATTCTGTAAAATCTGCTCAATTCAAGTAATCACAACTGTGTTGATAATTTTATCTGCTGTATCTGAGTTTTGATTTCCTATGTACAATAACAAAGCTTGGACAAAAAAAATCTAAAGACATTTTTCCTTTCATTTTTAAAAACAAAGCCAAAATTCACTAATTATTGCCACACAGAATCACGAAACTTCATGTTCCCCAAAGGTACATTTTGTCTCCCCAAAATGTGACAGGTACCATGGAAACAGTAGAAGTTATTACAAGATGCATAAGCATTGCTCTTTAATGAACTAGAGTTTTGTGTTTACTTAAATACAGAACTTTAATAACATAATATTTTCTTCTTCTTACCCTTAGCTTTTTCTCTCTAATTCTGTCACTGCTCTGTTTTGTTTCTTCTCCAGGGGACATTTTCTCTCATCAGACTATCATTAATTAGTTTGTTTGTGGCATCAGCTGTCACTTATTATGAGATCCTAAGCTCCTGATAAAAGCATTTTCCCTTACTCTCTTTACAGCCTTTCTTTTAAATCCTTAATGTGCCATCCATCCTTTGTTTCTTCCTAAGGAAATGAGGCAGTTATAAAAATAGGACTATGCTTTTTTTTTTTTTTCTCGAATATGTGGACTTTTTAAAGAATTTATTGTCAGTCCCTCCTTACAGAATCCTATTGTTGCCAAGATGATGTTTCTTATGGAAGCAGATGCAGATATTTTATAGTTCTATATCCTATAGAAGCTAGAGAGAGTATTAGGAACATGCATGACACCAGCCGATATAAATCAAAAGTAAAAAGAACAGCAAAATTTCCCCCCTAGGTGGGAGAACTGGGTGAGACAGATTATGGGTAAATTAAAAGTACTGTTCTTACAAATAAACTACAGATTTTTTTTCCCTTTTTTAAAATTTATATCTATATTTTAATCAGGGGTTTTATTTTAGGTCACAACTTGTTTAAGAGCAGCAAGAGAAATCACTGTGAATGATGTAAATCTTGTTAGCTACAGTATGATTATTCATTTTTTGGCCTGAATTACAATGATTTTAGTCCAAGTACTCCTCATCCTCTAAAAATAGTCAGTAGGCTAGATGTCACATAAGAAATAACTGGTGGGATGATAAGTTTAAGTGCTAAGAACTTTAATAGTTTGGGGGTTTTTTGGTTTTGTTTTTTTTTTTTTCAATCCAGACTTCCTTGTGTCAATTGTTAGTATATTGTTAGCAGATTATGAGTTATTGAAAACATAATTCTTTAAAATCTTTTGCAAAATATTTAATGGATCTGCAACATGTTGCGAGAAGACATGGAAGATTGAAACAGAAGGGCAGGGCACAGCTTCCAGCCTGGAATATTTCCTGAGGAGGTGATACTAGCATGTACTTTAGCATCTGAAATTTGGTCTCAGTGGCATGCTTTTTTTTAACTGTGTTTTCAGTCAGACATCAATCACTCTTCTTTCAGCAGAACTGTTTCTGCTATGACATGCAATTGCATTTCAAGACAACAATGTACAAAAGAGAATCAGCTACTGCAAAAAAGGTTGAGATTACTTTGAAGGAAAATACAACTAATGGTGACATCTATCCTCATATCACATCAGAAATGCTATGTTGATTGTTCCTAACCAAAGCAAATAGATTATTTATGTTTACCCTAAGTGTACCTAACACTGTGCGTGTGGGGGTTGTTGCTTGCTTGCTTGCTTGCTTGCTTTTTAGTCTGGATTACCTGTTAATGTACTGTATCTCCTGATAGTTTAGTGTACTATATCTCCTGTTTAGTGCCAAGAATGTATTAAAATGTTTCTTGGAAATTCTGGAGGAGCAGGTCTCATTAAAGTCATTAGAAGCAGCCAAAGCTCATTGGTTTTGGAAGTCAACACTGAAAGCCTTCACCACTCTAAATGCTTTGGTAGCCTCAGAGCTCTTTCTGCTTCTGACAACGGAAAATCCACAGCTCTGAACAAGTGGCACTTGCACTTTCTCTGTAAATAGATTCTGTTGTCTCTATGGCCTCTGAATGGGCTTTATTCTGTGAATGTCATACATGTCTGCTCGTCTTCCACAGAATATCATTATTTAAAACATTAGAAAATCTGTAATATGAATGCTACTCTTGAAACTCAGTGCCTCTACTTTAAATACTACAACTCAGTGCACTAAAACTCTTTTTTTTTTTTTAATCTAGTCACAGACTAAATTCTACAGGCAAGACCATAAAGGATATAATGAAAACTGTCAAAACCGGAGCAGCATTTAAGCTTGTGCTTGCATCGTCGCTGCTGCAGCTGAATCAAATCCTACAGATTTTGCAGTTTATTCAAGCCACATTCCTACCAACACATATATTCCCATTGGTCCTGCACATCTCCTCTCTAGGCATGCAGAGCTATTTCCTATGCTCAGTCCGACGGGGTGCGCTTCTCTACACTCGCTGTCAGCGGTGTCCCTCCCTGCGCGCAGCGGTGTCACCGCCGGGCTGTGCCCCGTGTCGCGGCCGGGCTGCAGCGCCTGTGCAGCACTGCCGCCCAGGGGAAAGGAGGCAGCCGCGCTTCTCTGCAATCCTAGCAAAGCCTGGCAGCGGGGAGCGCATCCCTCTCACCAGAAGTGGCGAGGTAACGACTGAGTGACAGCTCCTTTGAAGGATTTAGGAGTCATCTAAAAATACAGCTGCGCCTGTTTGGAAAGACAGGTGTAATAAACTTCAGATAGAAAGTATTACCTAGGTAAATGGCATTAAAATGATGCTTGCCTGTCACAATGGTTTTGAAAACTGTGACAGGATTTTTTTTTAAAGAAAGATTATATTCCATCTGTTTGGGTTTTTTGTGTTTTGGTTTTTTTTTTTTTTTTTTTTTTTTTTTTTTTTTTTTTTTTTTTTTGTTTGTTTTTTGGTTTTTGTGGGTTTTTTGGTATTTTGTTTGTTTGGCTGGTTTGGGGTTTTTTTAAAGAATAAAAATTGATACTTAAAATCCCATCATTAATCATTTCTCAAAAAAAAAAAAAATTGAAAACCACTCACCTAGCTATCTCTTCTCGTTTTGTCTAAACATCTCTGGCATAACTACCTCTCTTTTCAGCCCTCAAAGCCTCTGTTCAAAACAGCCAAAATAGATTTACTTGTATTTTGATCAAAATCTTTGTTAGGAATATCCAATGAGAAAAAAAGCAAAAATAACCAAAAACCAAACTAGCAAAACCAAAACTTAAGCACAGACCACAACAAAAATATTTTCAATAATTTAAACCTTCTTCCTCACTTTTGCTTTTCCTCAGAATCAATTCTACAAACTTTTAAGTACTGTTGGTTCATGATCATGTTTGGTACTCTTCCACAAGACTGTCTGCAGGAATATGTGATGTCAGCTTACTTCTATCTTATAAACTAGACTTTGGAAAAGTCAGGTAGATAGATCCTGGACTAGACTTTTCTTGTCTTAGTGATGTCTAGGATGTTGCCAGTGTACACCGTGCCAATGAGGAGTTCGAGAGTTTCAGAAAATGCATCTGGACTCGCCCCCAGTGAGTCCCCCTTAAGATGCAATGTGCCACGTGGAAACATCTGGCAGCCTGACCAACCTGATCACCTTCTACAACAAAGTAGGGTTTTCTGTGGATATGCATGAAGAGCATGAAGTGCATATCCACAGAAATGCAAGGAGTGCATTCTGTTTAGCTGGACTTAAGCAAAGACCTGGACACGGGTGCCCATTGCTTCATCCTAAACAAACTGGCAAGAGTGGATAGCTGTCCTGTGAGATAGACAGAGTATTGGTTAATAGACCACAGACAGAGGGTATCAATCTATGGCTTTTACAGGTGAAAGCCCCAAAGGCCTGACACTGTTCAACTTCTCCAGGAGGACTGAAAGTACCTTCATCAGGTCTGACGATGCAAACAAACTGAGTAGTGAGATGGACATGTCAGAAATAAAAACCACACTAAGAGGAAAATCTGTTACTGAGACAATATCTCCAAGGACATGATGGGGTGTTTATTCCTGGAGGTTTTCAAGATAAGCCTGGTCATGGTGCTAGATAATCTCATTTAATTTCCCTTTTCCATAAAATGTTTGGACCAGATGATTTTTCATGTTTTATGATGTTTTATGATTTATTGATTCTATGATCTGGAGGGTATGTCTCATCCTGCAATGCAAGAAAGGGTGCTCCAGAGGAGATGATTATAAGATTTCAGGGCATAAAAAAGAGAAAACTAAGGGACGTACTGTGAGGGGATAGTCTGTTTTCCAAGACAAAGTTGTGAGAGCATTGAGGGACAGAGGGGAGACAGCAAATTGCCTGGCCATGAGGAACATCCCAGATACTGAAGGCAGCAAAGCTCAGATTTCTGCAACCACAATAGAAACAAAAACAAAACCACACAAAACCTGAGAGACCATGCTAGCAGAAACTGAGAAATAAAGAAGACACAGAGGAGAGGGGTAGAGTTGACCGTTAGTTCCTTAACTTAATTCTAAGCAATCCCTTTAGACTTTCTGTAAATGCAGACATAAAGGGAAAAAAACCAACCAAATAAACAAAAAACCCCAACAGAACAACAATCTTATTGTTAAATTTTAGTGAAACATTTATCTGGCACTTTACAACTCTCTGTGTCTGGTGGTTCTTTCTGAGGCATGTACATGCACACACTCCCAGACTGAACTACACGATGATGCTCAGCTTTCCAAATTGCTTGTTATGTCTGTTCTGCTTCAGATCTGACCTCAGGCAATGGCACAGCAGGAAAGATTGTGAAGCGAAGAACAAGGTCCTGTGGGTGGATTTGGTTTATAACCTTCCATTTGGCCCTGTTCAGAGAGAAAAAATGAACCATTTTGCAGTATGACTGTTGCTACACTCTTTTTCAATAAAATACCAAATGGATTAGAACATGTGCCTTACATGTGAAACATGTAATAATCCAGTCTTCAGGAGGAAAAAAAAATAAAGAAGCCTTAATTGGATAGGGAAGTAGAAGAAGCTCAAGACATGACATGAAAACCATGATCTCTTTGTGACAAAAAAAATTTGTACAAAAATCTCTCATGAGACAGCTAAGATGTGTGTGTGTCCATAGGGGTTTTTTGCCTCTGAAATATGAGGGTTTTCATTGGTTTGGTCCAGAAATAAAAGTTATAAGCCAAGTAATACATTACTTAGAGAAAGAAAAACTGTAAACAAATATCTATGAAATATCAGCTATTCCATATTATCTTCTATAGTTAATCATATTTCTGATTTCTGTGTTTCAATACCTGTGCAGTTGAACAATATCCTTTTTGCCAGCACTGAATTAATTTACTTTGTAATATAGTAAGTATTGCTTTAAATTTTTATGTTTTAAATTTTTAACTGGTATTAATCAGAAACTAAGACATGGTGATGAACAACCTACTTGAAAATATTAATGAAAAAGTGCAATAGCTATTGTTTCAATATCTGTATTCTTGATTTCCTATTTAAACCACACAGCTTGCAGAAGTAGGTATGGGAATGCCTATGGTGAGAAAACTTTTTAATTGTTAAGTAATGTAAAATAATCACAATATTTTTCATTGCAAACAGAAACATTCTGGATTATCATTTTGATGTGCAGAAAATTAATTTTTTTCCTCCCTCTTTCCCATATTTTGGCTAGATTGTAATCTCTAATATTAGCCTTTCACTATATGGTTTAACTTTAAGGGATCTTTTTCCTGAGTTACTCTATCAATAGTCTTTTGAAAGCCTTCTGCCATTAATTTCTCTTTTATGTACTCCTTTATTCTGAACTGAATATAAAAGATAGGTCAAGAAATTCTAATATATTAGCAAACTACGATCTCCTTTTGAGATGCTGTTGATGCATATATAAAGATAAACCTGGTTTAGAAGTTTTTAATTTCAATGATTTTTCTAATTCACACATAAACCCTGGTGATATTTTACTCCTCAATTGATAACTAAGATGTATCCTTTTATTGCAACCTTTTATTGTTTTACCTTTTAATTCTTTAGTGTAATAACTATGTGTGGAGAAGAGAGAAAATCTTTGCTGACATCTCACTTTAAGAGTGTTCAGAATTATATGGTCCTCAGGCAAGAATTATGGAAGTGGTATTTTAGAGGAAGGCCATTTTGAGACATTTAGGCTCCCCTATAATTCTGTGCCATAAAGTTCCATAAAGGATTTCTAGTAAAACCCAGTGCCTTTCAAATTTTATTGACGTTTTTGTATTTATCATGCAAGCTGAGTTTTTCAGGAGGTTCATACATTTATTAAAAAGGACATTTGTCACTAAGAAACACTGTTTTATCATGTCAGAAGTAGCAGTTCTGTATATAAGTTGGTGGAGCTGCATGGAAAGTATCTGAGTTGAAAGTAAAAACTCATAACTACAACAATTTTGGTAAATTATTATCGCCACAATACCTTCCCGGGCACAAGCATTTCTACTGTATATTTCACAGTCACTGACGTGGTTTCATTCTAAGGCAACTCAGCCTTTTTCAAAGACTATCTGAGAACAGTTCAGGAGCAAGTATGTGCAGAACATTGTTCCCTAAAGTATTTTTGGAGGTGACTCTGTCACTCAGCCTCAGGGGCAGAGAACAGTAATAGGCTCACTGATCTGGATGGAGACTCAGGCTCTCTTTCACAGATAAACAAGTGTCTCCCCAAGACTGTTCACCTTTTTGTTAGCTAGATGCACAGGTCTGGTTTATTCAACCAGCTTGTTTTCCCCCACTGACAGTAAGGATAGATCAGACATACACGATTTTTTAGGTGACTAAAACTAGGTGTAAGAAATCTTACATGATTACAAAGCCTTATAAAAGTATTGGTGTTTATGCATGCATTGAATAAATCATATAGGTTTTCTTCTTCAAGGCAGCAGTGCATCTAATCACAGACTAAGTAAGAAATAGTAAGTTTTTAACAGACTAAGAAATCGTAAGTTTAGGGGCTGTAGGAATTTCAGTAAATGGTTGAAAAATGCCACAGTTATTCTAAAATTTGGCCATTAAACAGATTTGCTTGATGGTTTATTTGTTTGTTTATTTTCTTTCTGAGTTAATAATTTTAAAATTCTCTAAAAACTCATACTAAAACTCTTAACATCCATTGGCCAGGAATTTTAAAAAATCTTATACAGAATAAACATGATTAAGAAAATTTACAGAAAAATATGTTTACCAAACTTTTCCAAACTCTAGTTTTCTAAGAACTGCACTGAAAAGCTCATTAAAACCCAGTAAATGTCCAAAAGCAGAAAAATATTGTGAAGAAAAATTTAAAACAACACTAGAAAGAAGGATTAATGAGGATTTTCACAATTTAGGATATCTTTTATCCTCATAAACGCAAGTTTTTAGAGATTCTCCTTTAAGCAAAATCACAGAAACACATCATGATAGAATTGCTGGTTTTGGGAGAGACCTCTGGAGAACATCTGCCCTGGCCCAACAACCCTGCACAAGCATGGCTGTTTAAATCTTGCTTGCTCAGGATCATGTCCAGAAGGCTTTTGAAAATCTTCAAAGATAGAGATTCCACACCCTCTCTGGGCAATGTGTGCCAATGCTTGGTCACCTGCAGAATAAAAAAGTTTTTCCTCCTGTATTTCAGTTTGTGCCCATTGACTATTTGTAAATACTAAATAAAGTACTGTGGACATTATTCGTCTATGTATCTTCTTCATTTAGATGATAAGCAGAGATGGAAGTTACTGGAGAGTGTCAGGAGACATGCTATTAAGGGTGTGATTATTGTTCTAAGTTGCTGTCTCAAAAGTTTATGATGAGGTGGAAGGAGTTAATTGATACCAAAACCACTGAATTAAATGAGACAGAATATTTTCCCATTGATAATTTTCCAGTGAGCAAAATTTTGTTTGTAAAACAGAGAAGTAAGTATTACCTTATTTGTTTAAATGTATAAAGATCAGAATCTGAACATTTTATCTAGTGCAGATTTCATTAGATGGGGAAATACTGATATACTCTTTAGCTGACACTGAAAACACAGCATTTTAACAAATTAACTGCACGTGAGATGTAAAAACCAAATCATTATCTTTTTTCTTTTCTTCCCTTCCCAATGTGCTCTTTGAATCCCAAAAAGAACTCAAAATCACTTCTCTTTATCACTGTGGGAAATTTTTTCAGTTCCTGTGTTATCTGCTTTGTATCTGCCAAGCATAAATAAGACTGCTTTGCTATACAGTTTGATAAACCAGTGAGAATTAATTAAGTTTTGTCAGCATTTGCTTTAAGGAACAGTATATTTCCATCTTTAAAAAAAGTAAAGTAAAAGTACTGTTATTAGCTCATAATAAAATCAAGGTACACATTACTTAGAGTTGGGGCTTGGGTTTTTTAAATTATCGTTTTATATAATAAAAATAACTTTAAGTATACTTGTAATTCTTTTCTAAATGAGGTTAATGACAAACTTACATGTTGTCCTACTGACCACCAAGTGGAGCTCTAACCTAGGAAAAGAATGTATCATTTTATAACAAGTGCAGGTACCAGCAGGATTTTTTAATATAGCAAGCTAATGTAAAAAAAAAAAATCAAAAAATTAAAACCAGTCTGCTACATTCTGTGCCAATTACACCTGTGCCAATTCATTTCTTCAAGACCTGTTTTGTCTGTACCTCACTGTTACAGTCAAGTGCTGTAAAAATAAAGCTCATTACAGGAAGGCAGAACAGTGATTTAAATTAACATGGAATTATATTGCAAAAGACTAAAGATTTTACTTCAAAGAAAGTACAGTTAATGGAAATGATGCTCGATCCCTCAAGTGCTCTGTGTTCAAGGATCCAAGTTACAGATAAAAGAAACTGACTTCTAAATTCTATAATGATTAAAAGAACTGAATAAACCCTTAATAATACACATTTAATTGCCCTGATTAGATAGACTTCTACTTACACTTGAAAGCTGAGTGACCTATTTTAGAGGCCCATCTAATATTTAAATAAGCTAGGCCAAATACTAATGGTTGACATTTATAAAAAAATGTTATATGTCAATTATTTAGTTGATTGTCTTTATAATATAATATTGTGATTATTTAAAATCTATTTCAACTGAATTACTGACCTGTTATTATATGTAACACATACATTGAGTTGCTCTTGTTTTTTTGATTCTTTTTATGTTCTTCGAGTTTCTCTTGTTCTTTTTTGATCCTTTTTATGTTCCTTCTTCTTTCTTTTTTCCTGGAAAACTTATGTGCATTTGGCAGATATAAGCACTTAGAATATTCTGTGCAATTTTGTGTGTATTCTGAACATACCATACTTACAGTAAATAGGAAAAAAGCTGTTCTGAATGTAACTTTTCTGATTTCAGTGGCTTCATATATTAATGAGTTATTGCAGTTTATATATATATTGTAACATATTGCTCCTAAGTAAATTCAAGTGCTCAATATTCATCATGACAGATGAAGAAAAGCAAAAAATTTTGCATTAGGAATCATCTTAGAAGAAATATAACTATGACGCCTTCCTCTCTATAATCTGAATATTGGCCTGAGCAAAATCTGAGTATTTTAATAGCATTTAAACACAGATCTTACATTTTAACATTCATTTGAAAAATACTACTTGTATCTTAATTGAGTTTATAGAACTAACAACTAAATAGCTAAATTTCTGCTTCCATTCATTCTGATGTGAAGACAAACCCTGAACATCCAAACATAATTGCCCACAATAGTTTGCAGCTTTGAAAACTGATAAGGAAAGCTGATGTGCTATACAGCGATAGAATGAAAGCAGGAAGTCTTATTAATCAAAGTTTTACCTCAGACTAAACCTTATTCTAGAAAAACTATATCTTGTAAAATGTTTTGATGATTATGTTAATAATGTTTACTTAATTATACATTCTCTTGGACAAGTACTACATTGCTTCCCTAGAGTGTTATGCTCCCAGACTGTCTGACTCTGTATCAGGTAGTCTAAAATTACAGTATGAGGATTGTTTTTGGGGTCTCAGTATGAAGAAGCCACAGAAGAAGCCTGAGACCCACAAGCTGTTCAGCCTGTGTTAGGCAGTCCAGGACCTGTGGCATTGCTTGCTGCCTCAGATCTGTGTATTGAAGAAAAATTATGATGCACAGCAGCACCCTGAACCCAGTCAGAGATTTTCTAAACTCTGCTTTCAATCTCCTAATGACTTCTGGGAAAATACTCCAAGCAAGATACTGTAGTCTTTGTGAAGGAATGTTTTTTATTAAAATTCTCTTTCATCATGTTTCCACAAATAACTGTAGTTGGCAGATCTCCACTTTCTCTCTGTCCTCCATTTGGATATTATTTCTAATCAGTTTTTGATGTGTAGATCACAATCGGATTTTTCTTTCAAAATCTCTTGGTTAGTTCTTTAGTTATGCATGGACTCATATGCACTCATACATATAATAGCTAAAGATGATTTAAATTAACTGATGTCATCACTGCCAGAAAAAAATTAAAATGGCACAAGGGCATCTACTTTCCTATTGTCCTTGCCCTGAATAAAGCCATGGCTGAGGCTGGTGGTTATGAATCTCTGTTACAGATTTCAGGTAGATCTAAAGAAAGGAGATGGCACTTCAAACAGATTTCAAGGAAGTGAGGGGCCCTTTGAAGGACCTACTGAACCAATTTATAGCCAGAACACGCTGCAAACATCAGACTTTATTATAATACTGCATCTCAGACAGTGTCATGCATCATTGCATAAAGTAATACCCCCTGATATCTTTGCCTGAAATTTGTTGTGAAATTATGCATTCTTTAAATGAACTCAGAAGAAAATGATCAGCATAAATAGTTAATATAAATATTGAAGTGATTCCATTCTATGACTGAGTGAAAATGATGCTGCTGTGTGTTTCCATCCACACTCACTAAATAGTTCTGCAAGGACTGTAAAAGAGTAGGCAGGACTTCTGTATGGTGCAGACTCACACATTTACACCCTTCCAATGATTCTGAATTTTAATGTGCATCCCAAATCATTATCCTTCAGAGGTGCAACACCTTAATGTTTCCATGGCTGTTACTTCTACAGAGTATTACTCCCATGTAATATATTCCCAAATATAAACCAATAGAATGTATTTGTTGCTAATTACTGTGGATATATTGCAAATTAACCTAATCAATTAGGATAAAAAAAGACTGATAAAAAAAGCATAAAATTTCACTAATAAAAATTAGGTATTATTAAAACAAAAAAAAGGTATTTATTTTTAAGCAAAATAGAAAATGTTTGAATAATTTATGGTATTGGAAAATAGAAAAAACAACCTCAGAGTTAACTTTATTTCTTTGAAGTCTGTGTCCCTTTATGGATCTTTTTTTCATTACCCAAACTCAAAATTTGTGTTGTTTTTTTATAATTTGTTTGTCTTACAGGTTTTAACTTTGGTGTTTTTTAGTATGTTTCTATGATCCAGCACCAATGATTCCCCTGCTCAAACTGATTCCATTTGAAACCACAAGGTTTGTTTAAGGCTTTACAGAATATGTTAAGGGCTAGAACAGATCCAATAAGTACACCAATGAAAGGGAAGTGGAAAATCTTCTTTTAAAGTTTCACAAACATTTAAAAATAGTATGTTATTCAGATTTCCAAAGCCATGTAAAATTAACACCTCATTTTACTTTTTGCATTCCAAATCAAAGCTTCAAGCCTTTTTTTTCTCTTGGAAAAATTTCAGCCAGAATTTCAATTTATTTTAGTGTTGTAAAGATGTAGTCAGAAGCTGTGATAATATGTTCCAGTATAAAATAGTCTGAAATGCAACATGTTAACCCTTTAATTAGAGACCAGCCTGCATAATTACTTAAACTATACTGTTAGGCAGTATAAATTATTACTAGTAGATTCTAGTAGATCTACTATAGATCCACTATTCTAGTAGATGTGACACTGAGCAAGGACATGCTTTGTAAACTCACTCAGCTGCAGAAATACTGCAAGAGACATTTTATCTGACTGTGCTGTGTTTGACTGCCCTCGAGAGCAGATTTGGTTTGTCCAGTCAGCAGCCTGCAGGTACAGATGAAGGTCATTCCTAAAATATGTGGGGTTCTATATGCCTTGGAGTTGTCACCATGTTCACAAAACACATTCACCTTAAAATGCTTGCAGGCATGTGCTGGCAGAGTGTCCATGAGGCTGCTTGCAATGCTGTGGGTCATTATGAATGGTATTGACATTACAATTTTGTCTTCTTCCTACTTGTACTTTGCAAGGTTATGTGTTTCTCTGCTGCCTCTGCTCTCTTTCTCCTCATTATTCTCTGCTACTTTACTTTCTCTGGCAAGTATGGAACAGTGTGAGAAGGCAGACACATAGGATCTCTTAATTTCTAGAGGTGAACTATTTCAGAGAAACATTCTTTTTGGGGTTGCGTACCCCATATTTACACCTGAAATTTAAATTTATATTGTTTCTTACTGCTTATCCAAGTTTTTTCAGTGATGATAGAAGCACTTCAAGCTACTAGATTCCTTGCTTTCTTAAAAAAACCAAAACAAAACAGAAAAACAGACAGAGAAAAACAAAAAGAAAGAAAAAAGAGTGATGGGAAAACCAGAATGTTAACACTACCTATGCCTTCCTATTTCACTGTTTTTCCATAAGCATGAAGTTGCTGCAGACCAAGATCTGTGCTTACTGGGGCACAAAATCAGTTTGTCTTGTTCCTGTTTCTGCAGTGCATACTTTTTGTAAACACTGAGATGCAACAAAAAATAGGTGTTGTTTAAATAATCTTATGTATTTTGGGGCTGTTTTAAACCTAGAGTATATGAAATAAAATCAGAACTGTTGCAGTGGTGATTTTGCAGCACAAAACTGAAGGAATGTAAGGATATATAAGGTTGTGACCTGTGAGTATATTCAACCATAAGGATGCCTGAGTTAACAAACTGTGTGGGGCAGTATGAGCCCTGATGGCAGTGTTCATATCCTGTACTTGGATTTGGGCCATCCCAAGAAGTACAGGCTGTGTAGAGAATGGATACCAGCCCTAGGAATAAAGACTTGGGAGTATTTGTGGACAAAAAGTTCAAGAGGGCTCATCAATGTATGCTTGCAGCCCAAAAGGCCAACTGCAGTCTGAGCTGCATCAAATGAGGTGTGAAACTATCTGGAGTGCTGCATTCAGATCTGGGATCTCAGACACAAGAAAGATGTGGACCTGTTTTATTGAGTCCAGAGGAGAGTTACCAAGTTGTCCACAGGGCTGGAACCCCTCTCCTATGAAAAAAGGCTGAGGCTGTTCAGCCTGGAGAAGACAAGCCTTTAGGGTAACCTTACAGTAGCCTTCCAATACCTAAAGGGAGCCTTCAAGAGGGCTGGAGAGGGACTCTTCATAAGGACCAGGGGTTATGGCCTTAAGATGAAGGAGGATAGGTTTAGGTTAGATATTAGGAGAAGAAATGGTTTACTGTGAAGTTGTTGAGGTACTAGAACAGGTTGATGAAAGAAGTTGCCATTGCCCCATTCCTGGAGGTCTTCAAAACAAGTTTGGATGGGGCTCTGAGCAACACAGTGTAATAGAAAGTTCCTTGCCCATGGCAGGGGAGCTAGATGATCTTTGGAGCTAGATGATCTTTAAGGACCCCTTCCAATCATAACCATTTTTTCATTTTATATTAGTATGTTATAAACTCTGTAAGTTACAGGAGATGTGTTTTATTTATGAATAGGTATTCTAGCCACCAAAGTTCATAATGCTTTTTTTTAAACTGTAGTGTGAGGTATGAATAAGTATGTATAAGTAATCCATTACATTAACAATAATATCTTAAATTACTCAAAAGTGTCAGAAATTTATTTGAAATATACAGCAGCTTTTTAAAGAAAGTGAAATGACCTATATAGGATGTGTATATCTTTTAAATTATGTCATGCACTCACCCCCCCCCACACACAGAGATTTCAAATCTAGTCATGAATATGAAGAAAAACCTAATAATGAAGGTCATGTAATGAGTTGCTGTTGTTGTTGTGCCAGCTTTCCCTTAAATAATAGAAACACCATTATATAATTGCTATTTCTTTTTTCCTGGGTAATTGGTGACTATCACTTTCATGTTTAAATTAAAACTTAAAGTAAGAGCCACAAAAAAACCAAAACCACTAGCAACTGAAAGCCCTGTTTTCATTTTCATTTTCTAAAATGGTAAGACTCACTGACACTTCATATTTTAAAATATTAAAAGAGGTGAGTGGTGCAGACTGAGTTCATGCTTTCATTTGGGAAAAAAATGGATGCATTCATCAGCATTCTTTAGGACATTTCTCTCCTTTTTACCTTTATGTACATGATTGATATTTCCTCTAAATGAAATATATTCTTGCTCAAAGATGCTAAAATAATGGCAATAGGATAAAAATTTATCAAAACACACCCAAATTATATAATTCCTTCTCATTTTTTCTTTCCTTTTTTTCTAGTTTGCTTGCAAATTATTTTTGTGAGAACAGTCCTTTTTATCATATACAGTGTATACAAAAACTTCCTAATGATTGTTTTGTTTTCTGAAAAAAAGTTTTAACAACCATTTTTTTAATGTCTAGTTCCCTTCAGAAGTACAGATACAATTTTTCTGTGTGCATAACTACAAGAACTGAGGTGTGGTGTTTATTTAACAGTGATGTTGTCTTAGGTGCAAAACAGGAGTCAAATTTCCAAAGTTAATCAGAACATGTGGAACTGCTTCTTTGCAAAGGGATTATAATGCTTTTGAAATAGTATGATGTCTGACTAGATAGGTTCATAAACACAGCATTTTAAGGGATACCATTCTGAAAATCATCACCTTTCCCAAGAAGTCAAAGCAGTAAGTCCTTAGTGTCTACTTTCACTTACTGAAGTACCAGTGATGTGAAAAATAGACTATAAATTTAAAACTTGCAGCGTCAATAGCCTTTACCTGTTCTTGAGGATTAGTGTGACTGTGGGATTAGAAGTTTGTAAATATATCAGCATACAGGAAGAAAGCACATTCTGTGAGTGATCTCTGTGCTTTTCAAACATACCTTTCATCTTGGTAGAAGGAGGAGAGTGGAAATCAAGAGTCTACTTTCTGTCTGTGGGATCTAGGCTATAACACTGGTTTCAGTCTTTCAAATTCAGCCTTTTACCAACACATAAATATTAATGGTGAAAGTCTGTCTCAGCATGCTCTCCTTGTGCTGTGTAGAAGGGAAGGAACTGTAGCTCTTTTGGTGGGAAGCAGCTGCACAGGCTTCACCACCTTCGCGCCACATAAAAATTTTCAAAAGAGCTGCAAATTCACTGTTGACTGCCAAACAGGACTTGAGTGCTTGGTTTCCTGTGGAGGAAAGAAATTAACTATAACAGCTGTGTACAATTTCCCACTCACCAGTTCATTTGTATTTGACCTTGTCTGAAAGCTATCCCTCTTGTAAACTATGTGACTGAATGGATTTTTTATATTTTTGTTGAGTTTATTATGTCACTTTGTTAAATTAGAAAGGTCAGATATAGGATAATCAAATAGGACAAATATATTGTTGCTTCCCCTCTCCCAAAACAAAGAAAATGAAATTGATTTTTTTCCCTTATATGACTCTTCATGCTCCTATGAGTGGCAAAATATCATGGTAACAGATTCTTTTCAGTACATTCTGTGGATGAAAAATGCTCAGACTTAGAAAACCCATTCTTATTTTTTGTAACATTTCACAGATTAGGAAAATAATTAATAATTAATTAATTTTTATTCTGTAACATGAAAAAGTGGGGCTTTATTGTCAAAGAGAAAATGAGTAACATGCTGGCTTCATATCCTATTTGTCAACATGTTTTATTCTGTATGTGACAGTATTTTGTTGTTTGTAATGTCCCTCCTAAAAGTTCAATCAAATCACTAGAAAAATTCCTTACCTAAGTAAGAGTATCTCTTGCGGAGGATATGGAAAACTCCAAGCAATGTCTAGAAAATATTTATGAATAGGAGATTTCAGGCTTTCTACCATGCTGAGGATACAGATGTGGCAGAAAAAGCTTCACAAATACCTAATAAAACACCCTGATAAAATACTATAGTACATATAGAAGCAAAAAAAATCCCTCCAAACCCCTCCAAAAAACCCACCAGTGAGCCAAACCCCACAACGAAAATTTATTTATTGTGAAAAAGACTTGAATGAAAGAATCTTTTCTCCCCCATGTGACAATCTCACCTGTAAATTTCAGCAATAATTTTCTTCTCTGATTCTTTTAGATTACTGATAGTATATATAGGGATAGCATATATTGTTTTCTCAGGCTGTTTCAGAATCAACTAGTAAATGTTGAAAAGTTTTAAAAGTTTACCCCTGGAGAATAGAAACCTCTTCTTTTACTTACAGTTTTTTTGTTATTAACGATTACATGGAATAAAGACATCTTGGTCTGCATGGACCCATCTCATTAGAATATCTATGCTTTGGTATTTTGCTTTATTCAATGCAGATCAATTATAAGGAAATTTAGAATTAGTTTTCAAACAATTAGCAACTAAAACAAAACTAATAAAAAGTTGGCGTAATAGAGAATCAGGAGAACGCTTTCAAAATTTCAGGATTTTTGCTCCTGAAGTGCTCTCTCATAACTTCTTTTATCAGTTCATTTTAATTTCAAAAAAATTAATTATCTTTAATTCAAATGGTTGTTGAATCCTACAGCACAATGTTGATTAAATGCTCTCATTAGGAAGAAAAAGAATCTGCCTCAAGTATCAGTGAAAACGCATGTCTGATAGAATCCAATGTTAATACCCGAGTTAAATTAAGGATTTAGAGCAGTGTGTTCCCAAGTCAGGTGAATTTATCAATTTGCATTGGAAGAAGTCCTCTCTATCCTGTTAATAGTGTTTTAGTTTGTACAAACTATCTAGCATTTGTTAGATAGAAAAGGAAACATCAACCAGAGATTAATATATCTCTCCAGAAACTAAGAGATTTCAGATTGTTTGATATTCTGACTCTGGGTTCAGACTAGAAGAACCATGGGGGGGGAAAAAAACCAAAAACAACTGAATAAGTATCTCTTAAAAGTGCCTTTTAGAAAAGGAAAAGAAAAAATTTTCCCCAAGCTGAGTCTGTTTTGCTCTTGATCAAAACAGTTTTGATAAGACACCAATGTTTTGGAACTTGCGGAGCAACAATTATGCAGCATCAAGGCCTTTTCAGTTTTTCATGCTGCTGTCCCTCCCACCAAAGAACAGCAGACTGGGAGTGCAGGACAGGGTGGGAGGGGACACAGTCAGGACAGCTGGCCCCAGCTGACCAAAGGGATACACCACACCATGTGCTCAGAAGTAAAAGCAGGGGGAGAGTTACCACTGGTTACCATTGCTCAGAAAGTGACTAGGTATGAATTTGCTAGTGATGAGCTACTCTATTTGCATTAACTTTTTTTTTTCCTTTTTTTTTAAATTTCTTCTCCTTCATGTTTTTATTTTACTTATTGAATTGTCTTTATCTTCCTCTTTCTCCCATGTGGCAGCAAGTTAAGTGGCTGTGTGAAGCTTAGCTCATCGCTCAATTAATCCACACCAGAGCATCCCTTCACTTTATTTCCATTGATTTAATCTGTTATTTTACTGAACTTCATCATCACCAAGACTAGACATCTATTTAAACTTGATCCAAGAAATCCAGACTGTGTATTGACACTTTAACTAATAATACTAATAATTAAAATTTATTCTTCTTTGCTATTAATTAGTTTCTTAGAAGCTTTCTAACTGCTCTCAAAGGCCTGATTTTTATCTGAGATTTTCTTCCAGTAAACAAAAAAATAAAAAAATCATTCTTCAGGTCAAACTTACTTTCATGTCATTATTGATAAATGAGAGCCTACTACACAGACAAAAGTACTCATTGTTCACAATGAAGGCCCCTGTGGTAACATTGAAATATGGTGTTGAATCATTTTACCCGTTTTGTATCCAAATGCACAGAAATTTCTGACTATGGAATAATGCATTAACTAGAATTTTTATTAGTTTGCCTTTTTGTTTGTTTTAGAAGAGCTCTGCCCCCAGAGGTTTGCTTAAATGATATAAACTCTTTAATTCTATTCTCAAGTCCAATTAAAACAATCATAAATGTCTGTAACTTTTTTCCTTCGTAAAGACGAAATGCATAAAGCACCACCAATTACAAAAAAGCAATTTTGAAAATTATTTTGATAATTCTCACAAAAGATGGATTTTGCCTCTGAAGTCATCTGGAAACAACAAAAATATTTACCAAGAATCAATACCTGTAGGAAGAAATGTTAGAAATTATTTGTTCTCTTTATTCAGACCAGGAGCAAATTTGGAAGTAGTAGAATTCAGTTACTTTCACAGAATGATACTGATATATGTCAAGAAGATAGTGTTTAAAATTTCAATATTGAACAAATTGGTTTAAAATATTAGGGAATATTTTGAAATAAAATATAGCTGTGACTTCACAATTTAATTAAATATTTGATAACCATCCCACTGTAACTACCAGATATCCCTAAAGCTGAATATAAAGAGCAATCAGAAAACTACTATGGAAACTAGATTAAATATGAAGGGATAGATCCTAAGTCTATGTAAATTTACCTACTTCTACTGGTTTTAATGAATCTGTGTTGCACTACACATGCTGAGCATTCAACACTAAGCATTTATCAGCTCAGGAATTCTAAGGAAATCCTTGGCTCCCACAAATTTTTTTTAATTTTTTTTTATATTTTTTTTTATAGTTTTTATAACTCTAGAATTTTAGCATAATTAAAATGGTTTTTGAAATCAGATTATGTATTTATCATGTGTTTGCAGACAAAATCTTAAACTCAAAAAAGTGAACTGGATCTCTTGCAGGAATAAGTTCATGACATTCTGAAGCTTGTACCATGAGACACAATAACAATCTCTCAACACAGTTAAAAGATTAACAAGGACTTTAACTGATATGGAAAAAGTCAAGAATGAGCGTTTTATTCTGACTGGTTAAACAGAACAAACTGTGCCTCCACACAGGTTGATGTTTAAGTTCTCTTTATACAGAATGCCCATAAACTCACTGATTTCTAAATTTAAATTTGCGCAATAATTTATTAGTTTATTATTATTATTGTTGTTGTTGTTGTTGTTGTTGTTGTTGTTGTTGTTATACATGGCTCGCTGAAAGACTATTTTGTTAGAAATTTACTCAATTTTCAATGCAGCTTAATTTTGAGAGCATTGATGGGAAAACAATGTTGTATAGTGTGAAAAAAAGAGGAAGGATGATCACAGAAGGGTGCTATGAAAATATGAATATTAAAACAACCATATTTTTATTCCCAAGTAATGCCTTGAAGAGTACAGCATCACTGGTTGTAATTTGAAGAAATATACTAACAGGAATATGATTCCTTTTAGTTTCCATTTAGAACACACATTATTTTAAAACTATTTTGTCCTCCAACAGAATTCAGAGAAAATGTAATTTTTGGTTTTTGTAACCTTTGATATATAATTTAAGAAACATAAACTAATCATTTAGTGATTTCATTATCCAGTTAATACACATGAAATATTTAAAGTCATTAGAAGAGATAATGTGGAATTCAATTTCATAACAGTCAATTGAAAAAGGCATAAAATTTAATCAAACTTCTTTTTATGAAGTAGTCTTTGACATTAACTTTTCAAACTATCCTTGCGATGTAAGTGACTTTGAAATACCTCTGAGGCAAAGGAGAGAAGGTTAGAACGCTGGCCCTAAAGTCAAGTCACTCGTATCCATTTTTCATCTGTCGCCTGTCTGCAAATTGCTTGGCTTCTGTATTCTTCTCACTAACGGTATAAATTCATTTGATATATTAAACTTTCTTGGACAGGAACTCTCCCTTACTGTACATGAATTTTGGCCTGATAGTATTGTCTAAAGACTTACCACAATCATTTAAAATATCTTCCTTACATATATAACTAATTGCTAAGTACCTGAGTAATACTAAAATAATAATAGTAAAAAAAACAGAACATGGATTTTTAGAATAAGATAGTCTGCTAGTTCTGTTAATTTATTTTTTAACAGTAAATTTCAAATTCAAATTAAAACAGTCACAGATTTACTGGCTTTTTGTTGTGATTATGAAATTCTGAATACATAGGAGCTGAATTTTGCTTTTAATACCTACAGAGTATATCCTGTCCATCCCAACTAAAATAAGTAGGCCTGGTCTTCAAGTGGATTTTAATTAGATTAGTTAAATTAGATTTAACTTAATTAGCTTGCCTACAGAAAATTTGTGTGGATTTACCAGTTTATGTTCATTAAATTAACAAGATATAAACAGATTAAAAAAAGAAAAAATCAAACAAAAACAAATAACAACAAACAAAACCTTCCAAATCATCATCATCTTCATCATCATCCTCATCACATCCTCAAGCCAAAACAACCCTCCAAATACTGAAACAGTATATAGAGTCTATACGGTGTGAGTGTGAGAACACAAAATCCCTTGGTGCCTATGGCATTATTACCTTCCTTAGAAGGACACAGAGTGGTAGAGTGAGGCATTACTTACCCATCTTCCTAAGTGCTCATTGAGATGAGATGAGCTGGCTGTTAGCATTGCCTTTTATACCTAGTTTGATTTGCACAAGATGTCTTGTCTGAGACTGTACATCAACCTGTAGAACTTGGTCCTCAATTTTATCTTTTCTTACAAATGTGAAAAATTAGTCACTAATGCATTCTATTAAGATACCTTTTAAAAGTTTTGATTAAAGAGTACCAGCAGGAAAATTTATCTAAAGTATAGGGGTTTTATGTTTTGGGGTGTCTTGAAAAAAAAAAAAAAAGAATATTGTTTCTACTTCTCTGTTTCTGCCTCTAACTCTTCTCTAAATGAATTCTGCATGGTAGAATCATAGATTAGTTTGGTTTGGAAGGGACCTTAAAAATCATCCAGTACATGGACAGGGACATTTTCTACTCAACCAGGTTTTTCAGGGCCCCGTCCTACTTGGTCATGCCCACTTCCAGGAATAGAGCACCTTCCACCTCTCTGGATAATTGTTCTAGTATCTCACCATCCTAAAAGATGTCTTCTTTATGTGCAGTCTCAACCTATCTTCTTTCAGTTTCAAACCACTGTGCCATCCTGTCACTACAAGCCTTGGTAAAAAGTCTCTCTGCACTTTGTTCATAAACCTGCTTTATGCACTGGAAGGTCCCAGTCAGGTTTCCCCAGAGCCTTCTTCTCCAGGCTGAACAAACCCAGCTCTCTCAGCCTGTCTTCGTATGCACCTTTCTATACAGTTCAGGATGTGGTTCAAGAACTGCTGTTTCTGCAATATTTTTAAGTGCAAACTTGATTAAAAGTCAGAGGATGATGTTCAGTTGGAAGCTGGAAGAGACCATGGTGTTCATACTTATTAAGTATCTTAGTACAAAGCAGAATGTGATTCAGTCTTTAATTCCTTGAGCTAATTTATGAGAAGATAAATCCCCACCAGGATATCAAATCCATTGACCTGAAGGTGAACAGGTATTTCCTACTGCCTTTGGCAATGCTTCTGATGTGTAATTAAAAAATTTTAAAAAAAAAAAAAAAAAAGTGTGGGAAGAGCCTTTACGAAGCCTGTGTTCAAGATTTATGGATACTGTAAAACACTTCTTTACAGCTTACTGAATAGACAGTCCATCTTTTGGGATCACAAAATATCCTGGAAAGATTAACTTTCGGTATCCCCTAACCTTTATGTTTCTCTGTTAGCTGGTATGGCATTGACTCCTAAATTTGCCTTTTAAAATGGAAATGCTTTCTCCATCATATATTCCTTCTCTTTTTCTTCCGTGTTTTCCTTCACCCTGTGTAAAGCTTAACAGGGCTTGAACTCAGCAAGATGGTAATTAATTAAATAAATTAAAAGCATAACCCCTGAGGTTTGACCTGAGGGAGGAAATTGCTCTGACCGTTCAGTGACACAGAATGTGATTACTGAAAGATTAACAATGGGAAAGACAGCTGAAGAAACCACCTAAATAGAGAGTCACAAGATCCATTTCCACTCTATTAGACCAAGAGCCATCCAGCTGGATCTTAACAGATGGTCTCAGTCTCTTGTAAAATATTGAAGTATGCCTTAATTCTGTTTTAGGATTTCTACTGAAGAAAGAACCTCGATTTATTGTATTTTTTACTGCTGACAGCAGTAGTCCATTGAAAAGGCAGTGAAAGCACAGGGAGACACTGGGTTACTCTGTCTTTCTGGCTGACTGCCCACAGAGGCAAGGAAGTCACAACTATTGTAATGCAGATGACAGAAAGTAAGGCACACACTGCAGCTGAACTAATTGAAAGGAGCTCACTACACACCCAAATATAATTTCAACTTTAAAAATATATTTTGGCTTAATAAGTAGCATCACATGTTTCTGAGAGATGAACACCCAGCTGAATTATTCAGCTGCGCAGCTCAGTTGTGCAGCAATTCAAAACAATCACAAAGACTTACGTTCAATACCCGGGCTGGAAAATGTCTCCTTGGGAGTTTTATTGGGGTTTTTTGGGGAGTTTTTATTTGGTTTTATTGTTGTTGGGTTTTAGAGGTTTTTTTGTTTGTTTGTTTTTTGGTTTTGTGGAGTTTTTTGTTTCTTTTGTTTTGTTTTATTTTGTTTTGCCCTTTCTTTTTTTTTGAGGGGTGAAGTTTGGGAAGAGAAAGGGGGAGGTAAGAAGAAATATTAGTCACATTTGCGTTTTGTCCACTCTAGTTCCAAAGAGGAGTCTGTGATCTGAGGATTTTTCCTAAGTAAATAAACTGCAATGATTTAGATATGAAATCCTCTTAAAGATATGGCCTGAGACTCTTAGCTGTATGCCAACTTTATGAAAAATAATCTTACTGACTTCAGTAGAGTTATTTCTTACTCACATTTACTTTACTTAACAGTAAACAGAATTGCCTCAAAAATATGCTAAAATAAAACATAAAAAGCCAAAAATCCCATCTATTCTTGCTTCCATCTCTACCTTTGCTTTGCAGACATTACTGCACCCAGGCAATAATTAGAGGAGACTATAAGGGGAACACAAGGAAGATTTTTTTTTCAGTAAGGGTGGTAAGGCACTGGACCATGTTTCCTAGAGAAGGTCAGAATGGAAACTCCATCTCTGGAGGTGCTGAAGACCAGATTGATGGGGCTTTGATCCCAGCAAACTGGTTAAGTGGAAGGTGTTCCTGCTTACAGCAGGGGACTTGGAACTAGATGACCTCTAAAGGTGCTTCCCAAAACAAACAATTCCATGATCCTTATCCTCTCATAGAAAAATAAAAGAAGAAGAAGAAGAAACAAAAAAGTAACGTTTTATAAATGTGACCTACATGATTTATTGTAATGTTATAAACCATTTATTTTATTATTATGAAAGGCTCAATATAAAAGGAAAAAATTCAATCAATGCAACCTAAAAACTCATCTTCACAAAAAATGGCTATTTCTGAAAGTGAAATAGAGTGCATACTATCTGAAAATTATATTGAAGAAAAGGTTAAATACTATATTAAATTCTGCAACAATGACAGTAAATAAATAAAAATTTATTTGATATATGCTTTCAATAAATATTTTCCTCATGGGTTTTTTGGGTTTTTTTTTGGGCAAAATTGAATGCCTCACTAGTAATTTACAACCAAAATGTGACCAAAATATTAAAACAATTTACTCTTCACTCCTGTCCATGCTGGGAAGATCTACAGTGACATGCTTCAACAAAGTTCTGAGCTCCTTAGAACAACCAAAGGAAAAAAAAAAAGTATAATTATTTAAATGTCTTTGAATTGAACCAGATTCGTGTTTCAGCCAATCATTTACCTATCTTTATGTCCCTCTGTAATTTTTTGTCTGTAGATCCTGTGCTCAATTTTTTATTCCAAACCATCCTCTTTGAAGTATTTCATGATTTTATTTTTGGTTTTTGGTTTTTATGAACTTCCATTACTTACTTCAAATATTATGAATAAAATTGTATAAAATTCCATTTCATTTTCTACAAGGAAAAATTTTTGTCGATATCGTATAAAATTTTTTTAATAAGAGTTTGAGATAAGGGAATCAACAGTTAAGCATTTCTTGATGAATTAGAAATAGGATATCAACAGAGTATCTGAAGCCAGCTCTTCAGACTTGAGGGTCATAGGAGAGAAAAAAACCTCAATAGTCCTTGCCCATGAAAACTATAAAAAACACTGAGGCAGATATTTGGGAAACTTTGAGAAACCAGTGTTACTAAAATTTGCAGGTCCAGCCAAATTCAAAGTTTACACTTCAAAGTGTAAAAAAATAACTAATTTCTGTTACAGAAATATTTTTTAGACAAAATTTTGTTATGTTAAAAAACAAAGAAGCTTCACAATCAAATTAAAAGCTATAAGAATCAATGCAATATTTCCTTTAAAAACTTCTAATAGAAAAAAAAAAACCCTTCCCAAAATGAATATTAAATGCTCAATAGATTTCCCAGGAATTTATTCTTCTTGATAGTTGTAGCTACTTGTATCTTTCAGTTAACAATCATGTAATCATAACAAACACATTCTCAGAGCGGAGAGGACACTGAATATTAAATGTCAGAATTTTATTTCTAGAAAAGTGTTTTTCACATTTTGGCTGCAGATGGCAGCAAATATCTAGTGAACAGCAGTTTTTCCAAGATTAATTACATTATACATTATTACATGACAGCTATGGGTAGATCAAGTTAAGTATCATATATTTTATTAAGAAAATTATAAAAGTACTTAGATGATATTAAAATATGAATCCTAAAGTATTAATTTAGCTAATTTAATGTGTTTTCCTGAGCAAAATGATATGACATCATACATAGGATGGAGCTCCACAGCTGGGGAGCTCCAAGCACTCAAACATGCAGGATTTTACTTGTTTTACTTGAAGAGAGAATTTGAAAATGAAGCACTGAATTTAACTGGTGGTTAAATTTAGCTGGTTAAATGTCTTGTGTCGTATATGCCAGTATTTCTTATATCTGCCATTTATAATATTCCCATATTTAGAAATTTGCCTTGGTCATAAAGCCATTCCAAATGCAAATGTAACAAAAAGCTCCTACAGCTCATTCAGGAAAGAAATGCATTTGTGAATCAGTTGAGACACTTCTGCTTTTACAAAGATTTTTTCTTCAGTGGGGGTTGGATATTAGTATAACTGCCAAAGAACAGGCCAATAACTATGAATAATTTTTTTTTAACCCTTTAGACATAAAATGTTACCACATCTGAGACTAAGTAGACAAAGCTACACCTAGACTTCTCTGAGAAATTTAGAAAGCAAGAGGTTCTCACTGGACCTCATGATTCAACAGCAGGAAGCAAGACCTGATGGCGCTATAATCCATTGTAACAGATGACAGAGATGTTATTTAGATATTGCATTGACAATATTTAGCTACAGATTGGCAGATTATGATTAATCAACCACACAATCAAAGTGCCCTCTTTCTTGTACTCAACTGAGAATATTCTCTTTACTACTCTGCTGCAAAGATCACAAAAAAAAAAAAAAAAAAATAAAAGGTTGGACTTTCATCTACATAGGGACAATTTTTTTTCTCTTCATAAAGAAAGCACTGTAGGATGTACCATTATCCCATCTACCTGCTAAATACATTAATGCCAAGTGTTTGTAGTTGCTGAGATAAATATTGCTATGAAATAGAATTAAACTGGATATTGTGGAGCTAGATCCCTAGTCCCATCTAGGTTTTTTTAATCTCATCTCTACTGTGGAAGTGTGGATCAGTCATTCTTTCAAGGTTCCTTCCAGTATGGGCTTTTTTATGATTCTGCAAACATCAATAATCAGACATGGAAGCTTTACTTTATTTTATTGTTTGGGCCTCTGTGCATTAAGTCCTTTCTTGTGTTTTTAGACATCTGCTATATCACAATAACTGAAATCTTAGATCCCATTCTGTTACAAAAATGTTGAAGAAATGTACATGAAATCTGTAGGTGGTAAAATCTTCCACAGCACAAAAATTCTCAACTTGTACTTGATTCTTATAGAGCTTCCCATCAGTCAGCTGAGTATATTAAGAAATAATAGTTTCAAAAATTTCTGTGCATGAAAAACAGGTAAAACAACGAGTTCTGTTATACTGAAATCCAAAATAATTAATTGTGCTACTCTTTGGCCTAAAATTCACAGTGAAATATTGCCTTTATGTACATGTTAAAGTATTTAATTTATCCTTTTCCTCCTTTCCATTCAGAATCATCATTTTTTTGTATCGGCATCCTTGTATAGACCCTCCTATAAGCTATGCTAAGGCACATAGAAAATAAAAATATAATTTGAAGCAGCCAGTACAGATTCACTGACGGAAAATCCTGGCTGTCCAACATAGAGGCTTTCTATGATGGAGTAACTACATTTAGGAGCTAAAGTTACAAATGCCTTTTATCCAGACTTCTGTAAACCTTTGACACAGTCCTCTACACAACATCCTTCTCTCCAAACTGGAGAGTGATGGATTTGATGGGTGGACTGTTAAGTGGATTAGAAATTGGTTGGATGGTCACATCCAGAGGGTAGTGGTCAGTGGCTCAGTCCTTATGGACAGCAGTGACAAGTGGACTATTTATAAGAGCATGTAGTGACCAGAACAAGGGGGAATGGGTTCAAACCAAATTAGAGTGAGTTTATGTTGGATATTAGGAAAGAATTCTTTACTTGGTGGTCGGGCACTGGAACAAGTTGCTCAGGGAACCTGTGAGTGCCCCATCCCTGGGAGTGTTCAAGGCCAGGCTGGATGGGTCTCTGAGCAACCTGGTCTAATTGAAGGTGTCCCTGCCCACAGGGAACTAAGTGATCATTGAGGTCTCTTCCCAACACAAACTATTTTATGATTCAATGATTCTACAAAAGTTTTAATTTTGCAATCCGATAAAATTGAAGACTTTAAGGAGTATTCAATCAGATTGTTTATCTTTTGATTTCATGCATTTATTTGTTGGTTGTTTAGAGTTGTTTAGAGTCAACTTTGCTAATAGCTTTATCTGACATTTTTTATTAATGCACTTGTTTCAGAGTTTTTGATTTCCTATTAAAAATTTAAAATATTCAGCCTAAAACACAGGAAAAAAATAATATAGATAATATGATATTAATCTACATAATATTATCTGCTTTCCTTATCCTTTGATTACTGTGCCTATTGAGACTTAGTTGATATTGCTAGTTCCCTTGCAGTAGCAAGCAATCAAAAGTTCATATAATTCTCATGTGGCATTGATTCTGATTTCAGTTCTAGTTTTCTTTTAAAAAACTCTATTTCTGGTGTGATACTGTAAGTCTAATTAATTACTAGTGATGTTTCCCTTTTTTTTTTCCTAATGTTTATTTATAATAAATTCAGAGGGGTAAAAATGGCTGGCACATATTACTGTCTTATAATGAGAAGAATGAAACTGAATACAGACAATTTTAACATCATTGCCTGAACAGCTGTGCATACTAATACTGCAATTCTAAGCAAACAAAAAATTCCCTTGGGTAGCTGCCAGCAAATCCTGGAAATGCTTAGACTTCTTATATCTTTCCCCATTGAATTAGAGCTTCCCTAGTTCTTGAGACAATTCCACTTCTGACCATGCATGAGTTTGGCCAAGTCTGAGCATCTTAACACCTCTCTCATCTAATTCCAATTTGAATCCGGCAGTGAGTATTCCTTGCTTTGTTGCCCTAATCTGATTTACATTGCAGTAAGGGAGGCTGGTAAGATTGCTGTCTGGAATATTTACATTTGTCCATAAAACTTCCTTATGTAACAAGCCTTTTTGATGATTTTTATGAGGCTCTTGGAGAGGAGTGTGTGTGTGTGTGTGTGTGTATGAGGTGAAAACAAACTTCCAAGGGATTTATTAGAAACTAACCTCTGCGTAACCACACTGTTGTTTATAAGGAGATTTCTGTCTACTAATCAGTTGATGAGGATGATAAATTACCTGATAAGAATGATCCAAGGAAGGAGTGTTTGCCACTCAGAAGAGTTGGCTTGCTCAGACTGAAGATAGCTTTTGTGCTATCTGTGCCTAAACTGAAAGACACTGTAAATTTTACTAATATAGGACTCTTAGAAAGGCCATAGATTAGAGTATTCCAGGTGTCAAATTTAAAAACAATACAGCTACTTAAATAATAAATACACACATAAAGAAATACAGAGGAAAAAAGAACCCACACAAAATTTTCAAATTTTTGTTATTTCCATATGTTTGAGACTTCAGACAATTAAAAGTTGGTTCTTATACATATTCAGTGTTTTTAATATATATCAAATAAAAATAATATTTTAAAGAAAATATTACCATCCTTTCTAGCAACCTTAAAATCCAGAGTTTTAATTCTAACAGAAATAGGAGGCAAGAGAAGCTTTACATATAATGATTGTTTGTTATTTTCTTCAATAAAATTACAGAAATCGTTAAAGAAAATGCTTTTATTCATATGCCTAGGAGGCTCCTTGAAATTTTTTTTTCCACTTGGAGAATTTTCTTTTCAATTTGACTAGGTCTGCAGCTGTGCTGCTTTGCAATTGCTGCACATATATCCAAAGGCTTGACTATTAGAAAATGAAACAAAATTAATGTCATAGGAGCTCCCTGTTAACTCTAAATGTTCTATGGAGCCTATATGTTGCTGTTGTTGTGAATAATGGATTCAAACATAATGATTCTGGACCATGGGGAATAAAAATTGATATTCAGTCTTTCCATATGAATACAAAACTTTCTGTCATGTTTGTGTACTTAAATTCTCTTTGTACAGACTAGCCTTTATAGGATTGACTCTCACCATATGAGTGCTTGTTTCATATTGACTTTCCCTGAGGATTTAATTAGATAACATTTTATGGTACAGAAGGGTGTGGCATTAAGTAAACAAAATATCCTGAACTCCCTAAAATATAATGATAGATAATAAATAGTAAAGAGATATACAGAGATATAAAGAGTTTGCACATGGCATACTGATAAATTTTCTAGAATTCTTAACCTTTATGCAACAGAAATTTAAGAAACTAGCATGCTTTGTGGCAAGAACAGCAATACCATGTAGTTCCATAGATTGTTTTTTCATTACCTAATACAGAAGAGTGTAATCCATTACCTGACAAAAAATCAGAGTAGTCAGTGCTTGATGGTTCACTTTGTTCATGTTAAAAAAAATAATCACAGAGCTTTTTCATCATAAAACCCCACCAATCCTCTCATGGTCTCCTGAATAATGGGTTTCATTTGATGGTTTCCCAATCGAAAACAACTTACTTATACTATCTTATTGTGAAAACCCAAGGTAATTTCAATAATTTATAAAACAAAAGAAAGCAACAAGCGCAAGTAATGGTGTACTTTTCTTACCTTTCTGTCACTGGTTGTATTCAACAATCAGATTTCTAGTAATTCATTCACTCTTATAGAGACCACAAACTTCTTGGATTCTATTTCAATCTCTCCATACTCCTTTGGGTGTGTGTTGTGGATTTTTCTTTATTTAATTTCATATCTGCTTTCAATGCTTCTTTATATACACTTAAAACCAATTTTATTATGACATCAATTGATTTGGGGATTTCATAAATTGTTGCAGTTTATGATAATATACATTTAGTAAGACATATGCTATATTATAGCAGATATGAAGTAAGATTTATACCTGTCCTGAACACCTGTTCAATTTTTTTCAGTCATTGAGATCCTCATTGTAATATTTTATCCAGAAGAAAAACAAGGATGTTAAGAAGTATGGGGAAAAGACTTGGATAAAAAGAAACACATTCAATGGAAACATAAAACTTAAGAGACAGAGGGATAGCAGGCATTTCTACAGTGTTTTGTATAATAAGATTAATATTTTTATTTCTCCTCTTATCTGAAAAATTTAAAATTTTTTTCTGGCATCTCTTGAATAAGCCCTTCAAGTGCGTTGCAGGTGATATCTTCCTTTTGACATGTTCATCACATGACTGCCGAGCATATGAATCCCCTAACACCCAGGATGTCATGGTCTGATGGATAAGGTCGTTGCAAACTTGGCACTAATGCACTTTGACCCCATTCATGAAAGGTGTGCTGCCTACCTCAGTAATATATTAGAGTGATTTGAATATCCTAGAATTTGATTGTTTATTAAAAATATCAGAATTTATATTCTTAATGACTGGCCAAGTTATAGTGATTTCATCTTAAAAATCTTATTTTTACAAAATGTGGATATCACATAATCAATTTATGCTGATTTGAAAACAAACATTGTAATGTCAGTAAATATTTTACTCCCATAGCAGGTCAGTCAAGTCAATATCACCTGTTATTTGTCCTTCCTTTTCTCCTGAAGTCCATATAGTGGCCTTCTGAGACTGAGGTGCAGTTTGTTAAGTTTTTTCTATTCAAAACATCCAAAACAGTGGAAGGCAGTGTCTCAGTTTATCAGGGAAGTATGTTTATACCAGGAAACAGGACACATTTCATGGCCTGGAATGCAACAAGAAGACATATAAAAAAATTACTTCCTAGGAATTTCCAGGGGAGTACTGAATGAGAATAAATGGCACTGTTCTGGGAAAGTTCAAGTATTTGTGTTCAGCTGTTTGTTTAATTTGTTTACTTTTCTAGCGATCTGTTATCACTCGTAAAAGTATTGATATATTCAGATGGTCAAAAAGCTTTTATGAACTGTACAAGCATTTCTGACTTTATTCTATATGCTTCCTAAAATGTGTAAAGTAGTAAATTTACACAGGCGCTGGCTTTTTTTTGGAAAATAGTACGCATGGAATTCCTCCTCTCTAATCCTTCAGAAGATGATTCATAATACTAGAAAGATATCTGTACTCAGTCAGCTGTTCTCATGCCAGAAGCTTTAAAATACCAGCAGTAGTTCCCCGCAGCAAACTGCTGAGGGAGCAACAGAAATTGCTTAACCAGATCCTATCACACATTGTCCAAATTAATGCAATTCCATTTTTGAGGTTTCTTGTGATTTTGCCATCTAAACACAACTACTCACAACTAGACTATGTAATTATGAGTACATGGCAAATAAACTGTAATTTAGGTGTACAAGGAAGATGAAATTTTGTTGGGGTTTTTTTCTCGGTGAGATGCTCTTTAAAATTCTATACAGAAGACTATTTAAACATTATCTGAGTGGGGATGACATATCTGCTCTGAGTTTCTAATTCATTTGAAGGAAAGAGTGGCTACATTTTAAAAATCTCTGCTTTAATCCAGAGTCATCATGAAGCACTGAATCTAGCACTTCAATTTAGGCCTCTATATTTACACCAGAAGGAAAAAACAAAGTTAATCTCATGTTTTGTTCATAGAATGAAGGAAAAAAAAAAGAAATATTATATATGCAATTGAGATTTTCCCAAAGGAAAATTTGCCCCATAAATTTCAAAATTAAATTTATCAAAATCTCCATTAAAATTAATTTTTAAGATACTAGCCATTATGAATGATTAGTCAGAATCAGAGTTTTACGATCAGAAGCGCACTCCTGTAATGCTAAAGAAAATATTATTTGATATTCTTCTGGTTCATTACTTGTTAATCACTGTATCAGAATATTTCAAGGTTAATTTAATAAAGAGAGAAAGAGTCTGAAACTAAAAGGGAAGAAGAAAGAATCTCTCTAATCAAATATTAGTCACACTGAAAAATATAGCAGGTGTTGGCAACAGAAAGCTTTCATTTTTCTATAAATAGACAGTCTCAATTGCACAGACATGGGTGCCTGTGCCCATGCAGAATCCAGGATGTGTAGACTGACAGATAAAAAAATTGAGAGGGGAGGGAACAAGGTCAAGCAATGTTCTCTCATGTCCTACACTTAGAGGGACATGTACAGTAAATCAGTGTGTCCCACGCACGTTGGACCTGTACTGACCACAGGACCATGCTTTGCAGAACACACTAATCTGCACAAAAATAATGAAAGTTATCTCAGCAGACCAAATTTCTAATGATATCCAAAAGTCCTTTCAAATTTTTGGACCAAATATTATTTAAGGTAGTGCTAACACTCCTATTCTTGACTAAAAAGTGCGTGTGCTGGTCTAGTGGTTATTCATTTCCTCTGAACCAGATAAGCTCATCTTTTCAGTTCCATCTTCTAACTGTTCCTTCTAACCTAATTTAACTTACATTAACCAGTGTTTACTCTTAAAAAATAGAAAGACATCTCAAAAACATTGGTGAGATGGTATAAATAATATATGCATGGTTTTGAAAATGCTGCAGTTGAAAAGCACATCAGAGTTAATTGAATACAAACACAAGAAATTAAGATGCTGTCAGAAAACAAACAAACAAACCCTTCATGTTGAAAAGGAGAGTAGAAGCACAAGGGGATTATGCAGAGACTGAATCTATTTGAAATGGAAGAAAGAAGTCCACAAAGAATGCAAAGAAATATTTTTCAAAGTGGTTGAAAATAGAAGTGTCGTTCCTTTATGACAAGCTTATCAATTCAACTGGACAGAATAAATAAGTGGTAATAAATAATACATAACTAATATTCATATGTCCTATTCTGTAATAATAGTGAGAGAGATTTTTCCTAAAACTTCAATTTTATAATTTTTTCTAAGAAATGTGTTCAGTCAATATAAGGTCCTGTTTATGTGTTTTATGTCCTCTGATATATATATATATATATATATATATAACATTTCAACATATAAGCTTACTTCATAAGTAAGTAGGTTAAATAATTGAAACAAAACCTTATATGACCTATATAAGGTCATATAAGTATGACCTTATAAAGTATGACCTTTATAAGGTCATACTTAGAGGTCTTTCCTGTGAAAGGTCCACACTTCTGAGAGGCACTTAAATAAGTAATAATGTATGTTCCTGTATTTATTATAAGGTAAGATTTATGGAGTTTTCAGCAGAGGGCTGGAATTTTTTGTGTTAGTGTGATTTGTTAAAGAATGGAAATATATGATTTATTGATGTTACTTTACCCTTTGAGATGTTCAATATCTTGGTTCTCTTCACCAAATGAATGTGTTTATTTTACTGTGATAATCATGGACACTCAGCTGAAACTAATTATAATTTTAAAAAAGCATAAAGTGTTTAAGCCATGCATTTTTTATGCATGCTTTCTGGTTAATGAAGAAGTAATATACATGAGGCCAATTTTATTTTTTAAGATGCAATTTTTCTTCAAGCTGTAAGGAGCATAGAATTTATACCAGGTACGAAAGTACAAATTTCAAGTTATGCACATCACAGGTCTATCCCAGAATGTGGTGCACAGGAGCACAGGCATGAGGAGGTGATAAAAGATGGAGCACAGCACACATCACAAGTGTGAGCAATTCATTCATAAATCAGTGCTGACCAGGACCTAGTCAAAATTGGTTTCAGGGGTTCAAAAGTAAACAAAGTGTCTTACATAGGCAAAAGACACTAAAAATTGTTAATTTGGATTAACAAGGAGTTGCAGACCAATGAAGATAAGCCAAGGTGAAGAAGGATATTGAAGAGAATAACCCCAAGTGAATCCTAGACTGAGAAAGAAGAAACTGTTGACATAACCAGCACATCTCCCTGTGTGAAGAGCTGCAGGTGTTCAATGTTATCATCTCCCCCTCCTCCCCACATACATGAAAATGAAGCCACCAGCCTAAAGGTCCAGAGGAGCAGAAGAGGGTGAGCAGAGCAGCAGGGGCAGGGCTAGGAGCCAAGTGCAGATAAACCAATTTTAACTGTTCAGGTTTCTTCATTGAACAATTATCTCTGGACTAACAAGAGGCGGTATTTCTATTCATGAACTGAAAAAAATAAGTGTTTTGCAGTGAGCATATTTTTAATTTGGTTAAAAAAATAATGTGGTGGTGATTAATCTCCGGTATCTTTAATTACTTTGGTCTACAAAACACTTGTTTTAAAGAATTGCAGTAAGAAACCATAATCACTTAAAATTTTTAAGTATTCTTGTTAACACAAAGAAAAAAGGAAAGGGTTGATTTGCCTGCCATTTCTTTTTGAGTTTTATGATAAAAAATTGCATTTTTCATAGAGTTAAGTAAAATTATTGACAGTAATCAAACTAAAAATATATATTTAATATTTAATTTTATTAAATGCAGTTAATTTAATAAATTTTTGCATCAGAAGCCTCCAAACACCTCATTAATAAATAAAAACTGCATGAGGTTGAAAACGTACTGATTTTAAGAAGCACAAGTGTTTATATTCTTTTAACTTACTTTTTGTTTAGCAATGGAAATACTTGGCAATAGAACAAATTCCCCTTATCTAATAAAATGCTTTTTGTTATCCAGATGGTATGTACTTACTATCAGGAGCAGAAATCTTGGGACTTTTTCATGCTCTGAATGTCACATTTCTATTTTTTTACTTGCTATCTTGTGTTAGTATGTGAACTCCCTCTTTGTCCTTTTCCTTTCCCTTTCTGAGGAGTTGTATACTGCAGGCCTACAAAAAAGTCTACATAAATGCTGTCTGGGATTATTTCTGCAAAGATTATCTCTCAGTACTTACTTAAGACCTTTCTGGAAAACAGCAGCACTTGAGAGCTTCTGTGTCAACTTGGTGGAGTAAGTATAAAGGACAGAGATGGGAAA